>NC_068979.1:22505146-22812359 GCF_016808095.1 Vigna angularis | reverse complement strand
TACAAGTTTTAACACTTGGGGGACGCGTGCGAGGGCCCTGAGGTGGATGGTTTGGGTCCGAAAAAGCCGTGGTAAGAGTTAGTCGGAGTCGTGTAGGCGGTACTTTGGGACTTGGTTGCGACTAACAAGGACGGAAAAAAACGTAAAAAAGAAAAGAACGTCAAAAAAGAGGTGCAACACGAGGACTTCCCAGGAGGTCACCCATCCTAGTACTACTCTCGCTCAAGCACGCTTGACTGCGCAGTTCTGATGGGATCCGGTGCATTAGTGTTGGTATGATCGCACCTATCAAGTATCGCACGATCAATGCATATATGGCTTCGGCAGCGTGTACAAGTTTTAACACTTGGGGAGACGCGTGCGAGGGCCCTGAGGTGGATGGTTTGGGTCCGAAAAAGCCGTGGTAAGAGTTAGTCGGAGTCGTGTAGGCGGTACTTTGGGACTTGGTTGCGACTAACAAGGACGGAAAAAACGTAAAAAAGAAAAGAACGTCAAAAAAGAGGTGCAACACGAGGACTTCCCAGGAGGTCACCGATCCTAGTACTACTCTCGCCCAAGCACGCTTGACTGCGGAGTTCTGATGGGATCCGGTGCATTAGTGCTGGTATGATCGCACCTGTCAAGTATCGCACGATCAATGCATATATGGCTTCGGCAGCGTGTACAAGTTTTAACACTTGGGGAGACGCGTGCGAGGGCCCTGAGGTGAATGGTTTGGGTCCGAAAAAGCCGTGGTAAGAGTTAGTCGGAGTCGTGTAGGCGGTACTTTGGGACTTGGTTGCGACTAACAAGGACGGAAAAAAACGTAAAAAAGAAAAGAACGTCAAAAAAGAGGTGCAACACGAGGACTTCCGAGGAGGTCACCCATCCTAGTACTACTCTCGCCCAAGCACGCTTGACTGCAGAGTTCTGATGGGATCCGGTGCATTAGTGCTGGTATGATCGCACCTGTCAAGTATCGCACGATCAATGCATATATGGCTTAGGCAGCGTGTACAAGTTTTAAAACTTGGGGAGACGCGTGCGAGGGCCCTGAGGTGGATGGTTTGGGTCCGAAAAAGCCGTGGTAAGAGTTAGTCGGAGTCGTGTAGGCGGTACTTTGGGACTTGGTGGCGACTAACTAGGACGGAAAAAAACGTAAAAAAGAAAAGAACGTCAAAAAAGAGGTGCAACACGAGGACTTCCCAGGAGGTCACCAATTTTAGTACTACTCTCGCCCAAGCACGCTTGACTGCGGAGTTCTGATGGGATCCGGTGCATTAGTTCTGGTATGATCGCACCTGTCAAGTATCGCACGATCAATGCATATATAGCTTCGGCAGCGTGTACAAGTTTTAACACTTGGGGAGACGCGTGCGAGGGCCCTGAGGTGGATGGCTTGGGTCAGAAAAAGCCGTGGTAAGAGTTAGCCGGAGTCGTGTAGGCGGTACTTTGGGACTTGGTCGCGACTAACAAGGACGGAAAAAAACGTAAAAAAGAAAAGAACATCAAAAAAGAGGTGCAACACGAGGACTTCCCAGGAGGTCACCCATCCTAGTACTACTCTCGCCCAAGCACGCTTGACTGCGGAGTTCTGATGGGATCCGGTGCATTAGTGCTGGTATGATCGGACCTGTCAAGTATCGCACGATCTATGCATATATGGCTTCGGCAGCGTGTACAAGTTTTAACACTTGGGGAGACGCGTGCGAGGGCCCTGAGGTGGATGGTTTGGGTCCGAAAAAGCCGTGGTAAGAGTTAGTCGGAGTCGTGTAGGCGGTACTTTGGGACTTGGTTGCGACTAACAAGGACGGAAAAAAACGTAAAAAAGAAAAGAACGTCAAAAAAGAGGTGCAACACGAGGACTTCCCAGGAGGTCACCCATCCTAGTACTACTCTCGCCCAGGCACGCATGACTGCGGAGTTCTGATGGGATCCGGTGCATTAGTGCTGGTATGATCGCACCTGTCAAGTATCGCACGATCAATGCATATATAGCTTCGGCAGCGTGTACAAGTTTTAACACTTGGGGAGACGCGTGCGAGGGCCCTGAGGTGGATGGCTTGGGTCCGAAAAAGCCGTGGTAAGAGTTAGCCGGAGTCGTGTAGGCGGTACTTTGGGACTTGGTCGCGACTAACAAGGACGGAAAAAAACGTAAAAAAGAAAAGAACGTCAAAAAAGAGGTGCAACACGAGGACTTCCCAGGAGGTCACCCATCCTAGTACTACTGTCGCCCAAGCACGCTTGACTGCGGAGTTCTGATGGGATCCGGTGCATTAGTGCTGGTATGATCGCACCTGTCAAGTATCGCACGATCAATGCATATATGGCTTCGGCAGCGTGTACAAGTTTTAACACTTGGGGAGACGCGTGCGAGGGCCCTGAGGTGGATGGTTTGGGTCCGAAAAAGCCGTGGTAAGAGTTAGTCGGAGTCGTGTAGGCGGTACTTTGGGACTTGGTTGCGACTAACAAGGACGGAAAAAAACGTAAAAAAGAAAAGAACGTCAAGAAAGAGGTGCAACACGAGGACTTCCCAGGAGGTCACCCATCCTAGTGCTACTCTCGCCCAAGCACGCTTGACTGCGGAGTTCTGATGGGATCCGGTGCATTAGTGCTGGTATGATCGCACCTGTCAAGTATCGCACGATCAATGCATATATGGCTTCGGCAGCGTGTACAAGTTTTAACACTTGGGGAGACGCGTGCGAGGGCCCTGAGGTGGATGGTTTGGGTCCGAAAAAGCCGTGGTAAGAGTTAGTCGGAGTCGTGTAGGCGGTACTTTGGGACTTGGTTGCGACTAACAAGGACGGAAAAAAACGTAAAAAAGAAATGAACGTCAAAAAAGAGGTGCAACACGAGGACTTCCCAGGAGGTCACCCATCCTAGTACTACTCTCGCCCAAGCACGCTTAGTTGCGGAGTTCTGATGGGATCCGGTGCATTAGTGCTGGTATGATCGCACCTGTCAAGTATCGCACGATCAATGCATACATGGCTTCGGCAGCGTGTACAAGTTTTAACACTTGGGGAGACGCGTGCGAGGGCCCTGAGGTGGATTGTTTGGGTCCAAAAAAGCCGTGGTAAGAGTTAGTCGGAGTCGTGTAGGCGGTACTTTGGGACTTGGTTGCGACTAACAAGGACGGAAAAAAACGTAAAAAAGAAAAGAACGTCAAAAAAGAGGTGCAACACGAGGAGTTCCCCGGAGGTCACCCATCCTAGTACTACTCTCGCCCAAGCACGCTTGACTGCGAAGTTCTGATGGGATCCGGTGCATTAGTGCTGGTATGATCGGACATGTCAAGTATCGCACGATCAATGCATATATGGCTTCGGCAGCGTGTACAAGTTTTAACACTTGGGGAGACGCGTGCGAGGGCCCTGAGGTGGATGGTTTGGGTCCGAAAAAGCCGTGGTAAGAGTTAGTCGGAGTCGTGTAGGCGGTACTTTGGGACTTGGTTGCGACTAACAAGGACGGAAAAAAACGTAAAAAAGAAAAGAACGTCAAGAAAGAGGTGCAACACGAGGACTTCCCAGGAGGTCACCCATCCTAGTACTACTCTCGCCCAAGCACGCTTGACTGCGGAGTTCTGATGGGATCCGGTGCATTAGTGCTGGTATGATCGCACCTGTCAAGTATCGCACGATCAATGCATATATAGCTTCGGCAGCGTGTACAAGTTTTAACACTTGGGGAGACGCGTGCGAGGGCCCTGAGGTGGATTGTTTGGGTCCAAAAAAGCCGTGGTAAGAGTTAGTCGGAGTCGTGTAGGCGGTACTTTGGGACTTGGTTGCGACTAACAAGGACGGAAAAAAACGTAAAAAAGAAAAGAACGTCAAAAAAGAGGTGCAACACGAGGACTTCCCAGGAGGTCACCCATCCTAGTACTACTCTCGCCCAGGCACGCATGACTGCGGAGTTCTGATGGGATCCGGTGCATTAGTGCTGGTATGATCGCACCTGTCAAGTATCGCACGATCAATGCATATATAGCTTCGGCAGCGTGTACAAGTTTTAACACTTGGGGAGACGCGTGCGAGGGCCCTGAGGTGGATGGCTTGGGTCCGAAAAAGCCGTGGTAAGAGTTAGCCGGAGTCGTGTAGGCGGTACTTTGGGACTTGGTCGCGACTAACAAGGACGGAAAAAAACGTAAAAAAGAAAAGAACGTCAAAAAAGAGGTGCAACACGAGGACTTCCCAGGAGGTCACCCATCCTAGTACTACTGTCGCCCAAGCACGCTTGACTGCGGAGTTCTGATGGGATCCGGTGCATTAGTGCTGGTATGATCGCACCTGTCAAGTATCGCACGATCAATGCATATATGGCTTCGGCAGCGTGTACAAGTTTTAACACTTGGGGAGACGCGTGCGAGGGCCCTGAGGTGGATGGTTTGGGTCCGAAAAAGCCGTGGTAAGAGTTAGTCGGAGTCGTGTAGGCGGTACTTTGGGACTTGGTTGCGACTAACAAGGACGGAAAAAAACGTAAAAAAGAAAAGAACGTCAAGAAAGAGGTGCAACACGAGGACTTCCCAGGAGGTCACCCATCCTAGTGCTACTCTCGCCCAAGCACGCTTGACTGCGGAGTTCTGATGGGATCCGGTGCATTAGTGCTGGTATGATCGCACCTGTCAAGTATCGCACGATCAATGCATATATGGCTTCGGCAGCGTGTACAAGTTTTAACACTTGGGGAGACGCGTGCGAGGGCCCTGAGGTGGATGGTTTGGGTCCGAAAAAGCCGTGGTAAGAGTTAGTCGGAGTCGTGTAGGCGGTACTTTGGGACTTGGTTGCGACTAACAAGGACGGAAAAAAACGTAAAAAAGAAATGAACGTCAAAAAAGAGGTGCAACACGAGGACTTCCCAGGAGGTCACCCATCCTAGTACTACTCTCGCCCAAGCACGCTTAGTTGCGGAGTTCTGATGGGATCCGGTGCATTAGTGCTGGTATGATCGCACCTGTCAAGTATCGCACGATCAATGCATATATGGCTTCGGCAGCGTGTACAAGTTTTAACACTTGGGGAGACGCGTGCGAGGGCCCTGAGGTGGATTGTTTGGGTCCAAAAAAGTCGTGGTAAGAGTTAGTCGGAGTCGTGTAGGCGGTACTTTGGGACTTGGTTGCGACTAACAAGGACGGAAAAAAACGTAAAAAAGAAAAGAACGTCAAAAAAGAGGTGCAACACGAGGAGTTCCCCGGAGGTCACCCATCCTAGTACTACTCTCGCCCAAGCACGCTTGACTGCGAAGTTCTGATGGGATCCGGTGCATTAGTGCTGGTATGATCGGACATGTCAAGTATCGCACGATCAATGCATATATGGCTTCGGCAGCGTGTACAAGTTTTAACACTTGGGGAGACGCGTGCGAGGGCCTTGAGGTGGATGGTTTGGGTCCGAAAAAGCCGTGGTAAGAGTTAGTCGGAGTCGTGTAGGCGGTACTTTGGGACTTGGTTGCGACTAACAAGGACGGAAAAAAACGTAAAAAAGAAAAGAACGTCAAAAAAGAGGTGCAACACGAGGACTTCCCAGGAGGTCACCCATCCTAGTACTACTCTCGCCCAGGCACGCATGACTGCGGAGTTCTGATGGGATCCGGTGCATTAGTGCTGGTATGATCGCACCTGTCAAGTATCGCACGATCAATGCATATATAGCTTCGGCAGCGTGTACAAGTTTTAACACTTGGGGAGACGCGTGCGAGGGCCCTGAGGTGGATGGCTTGGGTCCGAAAAAGCCGTGGTAAGAGTTAGCCGGAGTCGTGTAGGCGGTACTTTGGGACTTGGTCGCGACTAACAAGGACGGAAAAAAACGTAAAAAAGAAAAGAACGTCAAAAAAGAGGTGCAACACGAGGACTTCCCAGGAGGTCACCCATCCTAGTACTACTGTCGCCCAAGCACGCTTGACTGCGGAGTTCTGATGGGATCCGGTGCATTAGTGCTGGTATGATCGCACCTGTCAAGTATCGCACGATCAATGCATATATGGCTTCGGCAGCGTGTACAAGTTTTAACACTTGGGGAGACGCGTGCGAGGGCCCTGAGGTGGATGGTTTGGGTCCGAAAAAGCCGTGGTAAGAGTTAGTCGGAGTCGTGTAGGCGGTACTTTTGGACTTGGTTGCGACTAACAAGGACGGAAAAAAACGTAAAAAAGAAAAGAACGTCAAGAAAGAGGTGCAACACGAGGACTTCCCAGGAGGTCACCCATCCTAGTGCTACTCTCGCCCAAGCACGCTTGACTGCGGAGTTCTGATGGGATCCGGTGCATTAGTGCTGGTATGATCGCACCTGTCAAGTATCGCACGATCAATGCATATATGGCTTCGGCAGCGTGTACAAGTTTTAACACTTGGGGAGACGCGTGCGAGGGCCCTGAGGTGGATGGTTTGGGTCCGAAAAAGCCGTGGTAAGAGTTAGTCGGAGTCGTGTAGGCGGTACTTTGGGACTTGGTTGCGACTAACAAGGACGGAAAAAAACGTAAAAAAGAAATGAACGTCAAAAAAGAGGTGCAACACGAGGACTTCCCAGGAGGTCACCCATCCTAGTACTACTCTCGCCCAAGCACGCTTAGTTGCGGAGTTCTGATGGGATCCGGTGCATTAGTGCTGGTATGATCGCACCTGTCAAGTATCGCACGATCAATGCATATATGGCTTCGGCAGCGTGTACAAGTTTTAACACTTGGGGAGACGCGTGCGAGGGCCCTGAGGTGGATTGTTTGGGTCCAAAAAAGCCGTGGTAAGAGTTAGTCGGAGTCGTGTAGGCGGTACTTTGGGACTTGGTTGCGACTAACAAGGACGGAAAAAAACGTAAAAAAGAAAAGAACGTCAAAAAAGAGGTGCAACACGAGGAGTTCCCCGGAGGTCACCCATCCTAGTACTACTCTCGCCCAAGCACGCTTGACTGCGAAGTTCTGATGGGATCCGGTGCATTAGTGCTGGTATGATCGGACATGTCAAGTATCGCACGATCAATGCATATATGGCTTCGGCAGCGTGTACAAGTTTTAACACTTGGGGAGACGCGTGCGAGGGCCCTGAGGTGGATGGTTTGGGTCCGAAAAAGCCGTGGTAAGAGTTAGTCGGAGTCGTGTAGGCGGTACTTTGGGACTTGGTTGCGACTAACAAGGACGGAAAAAAACGTAAAAAAGAAAAGAACGTCAAGAAAGAGGTGCAACACGAGGACTTCCCAGGAGGTCACCCATCCTAGTACTACTCTCGCCCAAGCACGCTTGACTGCGGAGTTCTGATGGGATCCGGTGCATTAGTGCTGGTATGATCGCACCTGTCAAGTATCGCACGATCAATGCATATATAGCTTCGGCAGCGTGTACAAGTTTTAACACTTGGGGAGACGCGTGCGAGGGCCCTGAGGTGGATTGTTTGGGTCCAAAAAAGCCGTGGTAAGAGTTAGTCGGAGTCGTGTAGGCGGTACTTTGGGACTTGGTTGCGACTAACAAGGACGGAAAAAAACGTAAAAAAGAAAAGAACGTCAAAAAAGAGGTGCAACACGAGGAGTTCCCCGGAGGTCACCCATCCTAGTACTACTCTCGCCCAAGCACGCTTGACTGCGAAGTTCTGATGGGATCCGGTGCATTAGTGCTGGTATGATCGGACATGTCAAGTATCGCACGATCAATGCATATATGGCTTCGGCAGCGTGTACAAGTTTTAACACTTGGGGAGACGCGTGCGAGGGCCCTGAGGTGGATGGTTTGGGTCCGAAAAAGCCGTGGTAAGAGTTAGTCGGAGTCGTGTAGGCGGTACTTTGGGACTTGGTTGCGACTAACAAGGACGGAAAAAAACGTAAAAAAGAAAAGAACGTCAAGAAAGAGGTGCAACACGAGGACTTCCCAGGAGGTCACCCATCCTAGTACTACTCTCGCCCAAGCACGCTTGACTGCGGAGTTCTGATGGGATCCGGTGCATTAGTGCTGGTATGATCGCACCTGTCAAGTATCGCACGATCAATGCATATATAGCTTCGGCAGCGTGTACAAGTTTTAACACTTGGGGAGACGCGTGCGAGGGCCCTGAGGTGGATGGCTTGGGTCCGAAAAAGCCGTGGTAAGAGTTAGCCGGAGTCGTGTAGGCGGTACTTTGGGACTTGGTCGCGACTAACAAGGACGGAAAAAAACGTAAAAAAGAAAAGAACGTCAAAAAAGAGGTGCAACACGAGGACTTCCCAGGAGGTCACCCATCCTAGTCCTACTCTCGCCCAAGCACGCTTGACTGCGGAGTTCTGATGGGATCCGGTGCATTAGTGCTGGTATGATCGGACCTGTCAAGTATCGCACGATCAATGCATATATGGCTTCGGCAGCGTGTACAAGTTTTAACACTTGGGGAGACGCGTGCGAGGGCCCTGAGGTGGATGGTTTGGGTCCGAAAAAGCCGTGGTAAGAGTTAGTCGGAGTCGTGTAGGCGGTACTTTGGGACTTGGTTGCGACTAACAAGGACGGAAAAAAACGTAAAAAAGAAAAGAACGTCAAAAAAGAGGTGCAACACGAGGACTTCCCAGGAGGTCACCCATCCTAGTCCTACTCTCGCCCAAGCACGCTTGACTGCGGAGTTCTGATGGGATCCGGTGCATTAGTGCT
The DNA here is from genome assembly GCF_016808095.1 of Vigna angularis. Classification (NCBI taxonomy): domain Eukaryota; kingdom Viridiplantae; phylum Streptophyta; class Magnoliopsida; order Fabales; family Fabaceae; genus Vigna; species Vigna angularis. Next base: position 22,803,788 of record NC_068979.1, on the reverse strand, counting down.
GGTATGATCGGACCTGTCAAGTATCGCACGATCAATGCATATATGGCTTCGGCAGCGTGTACAAGTTTTAACACTTGGGGAGACGCGTGCGAGGGCCCTGAGGTGGATGGTTTGGGTCCGAAAAAGCCGTGGTAAGAGTTAGTCGGAGTCGTGTAGGCGGTACTTTGGGACTTGGTTGCGACTAACAAGGACGGAAAAAAACGTAAAAAAGAAAAGAACGTCAAAAAAGAGGTGCAACACGAGGACTTCCCAGGAGGTTACCCATCCTAGTACTACTCTCGCCCAAGCACGCTTAACTGTGGAATTTTGATGGGATCCAGTGCATTAGTGCTGGTATGATCGCACCTGTCAAGTATCGCACGATCATTGCATATATGGCTTCGGTAGCGTGTACAAGTTTTAACACTTGGGGAGACGCGTGCGAGGGCCCTGAGGTGGATGGTTTGGGTCCGAAAAAGCCGTGGTAAGAGTTAGTCGGAGTCGTGTAGGCGGTACTTTGGGACTTGGTTGCGACTAACAAAGACGGAAAAAAACGTAAAAAAGAAAAGTGTAGTGGTTAAAATGATTCTAAAGTTTACTCCGGTTAACCGTTTTCCTATTATTATATATGCATTTGAGGTAGAAAAAAATTTTTGACACCGTGGTAGCTCGCGTAGCCAGCTAGTGCTTCGAGATCTCCCAGAAAATGTTGTTTTCTATCTTTTCAGAAATTGTTTTGTTTTTTAGGAAACTTTAAAACAATATGTCAAATGCGCTAAGTAAAATCGATATTTACTAGTATGATAACCTAATCCCATTGAGTATTCTTTCAACAACAAGCCACTTCTATCAACACAAGTATTCTTTTAAAAATACTAAAGACATGCTATTTATATTTTCTTTTAAAAAGGTGTTCTTATATACCTAAAAGGCTGTTTAATAACATGAATCATTTCTTTCGAATCAATATTTTTCTTTCAAAATGACTTAAAATGTGATTAGACAGCACCACACGAATAAGAATTTTCTAATACACATAAACGCGAGAAAGAAGGTGGAAGGTGCAAAAAATAAATTATATGTTTGTAGTATGTAAAAGCACGTTTGCTCAGAAAATTCAAATAGTATAATTAGGACCACTGTGTTGTCTGTTTTATAACCATTTTTGTGGCTCTCACAACTTCACAGAATAATATGTGTGCCATTCTTGACTCCTTGCTGGACCAATGCAGCAAGACAAACTACTTGTTGATATCTTCTGAGGTTTATTTATATAGTAGAGATATCTGTACTTTTAATTTGTGTTAGATAGAATATTAGAGTATCATTTTTTTTCTAATGATTTTTCTTTTATAATGTTATTATTTATTTTATTTACACTCATTTATTTCATATATTTAACAAAAATCTGCATTTTAATCCATATACTCAAAATATCATTTATAAGTCTTACAATAACTTGTTTAATCTATTTTAGTGTTTATGTTCATCATTTTTAATTTCTTTTAGTTTACAGTTCAAAATCACAGTGCTAAATTAAAAAATTTGTTAAATTATAAGGAATAATTAAGTAATTACATCTTATTATCCTTTTAAAAATTATAAATAATTGTAATTTATAATCGAATGAGTTTATTAAATTTACAAAATTACAAAATTATTTATTAACCTTTGATCAAACTTATAAATTTCAAACACTTAGTTCTATACCGTTCTTACTTATCCCTTATTTTTTTCAAACATGGTTTATATATATCTAGGTTTGTTAAAAACATATATTTTACTATTTTCCAATTATGTTAAAACAAAAAAATTCACCAATGGTTATCGACTATTATTATTCTAAAAATTAATTTAATAATATTTAAATTTAATAATTAACTTTTAAAATATTTAATTAATAAATAATTTCGTAGGAATGTTAATACAGTTGGAGAGGGCGTCACTATATATCCTCTTAGTTTCTAAAATATAAATTAACATTTCATATCCCGAATATTAATTAATTGTTTTTACAAAAATCATATTGTTGAAAATTCAAATCAAAAGAAACATTTTTTTTCTTCGAATATTAAAAATCAAAGAAGAAATTTACATCAATACTAAAATATACTACTTGATAACACGAGAATAATTTGGAGAAAAATAAATTCTATAGGTTTCTCAACACATTAAGAAAAAATAATAAACACTTTAAATTAATAGTCAAATATTTTCACATAACAATAAAACAAAAAATAAATATAAAAAATTAAAAAAATAAAAATTGTAATGAGTATTAGAAACAACTTAATTTAATTAATTGACCCAAGGTGAGTGATAACGGACTAACCTCGTGAGTGTAGTAGGGTGAAACCCATTGACAATGATTTTGCAAAGCAGTAGAGGCCACCACGAGTGCATAACCCGTCATAGCTCGACAATCATTCTAAGTCCGGACGAGTCAAGTTTAAAGTGTAATTGTTATAACATCATTTTTGTATATCTAGCTCACCCTTGTGCTTGTGTTGTCTTTTGTTTGTGTTGTGTTTTCTGTTGCAATGATCATCCATTTGGATGTGAGGAGAGGTAGATGAGGTGCTTCTAGAGCAGGCCTTGGAGGGAGATGACACCGCTGCTTAGCCTAGTTAGGGTCCATAGGCGTTTTGTGTATTTTGGAAATACTCTTCTATGTTAAAAGTTTTAAATTATAGCCGTTTTGGGATGACTGTAACCTCGAGACTTTATTTGCAAGTCTTTTTCTAACTGTTCTATTATATTAAAATATGGACTACTATATTATATAGTTCTATATAATTTGGGATGTTACAAAAGGTACCAAGCGAAAAATTAAAAATTTTAAATTATTATTATTATAAATATAGAGAAAAATGGTGGGATAAAATTTACTAATATAAAAAAAGATTTTGACTTATTTTCTATCTTTAATGTCTACAAAAATACCAGTGTTGTGGGAGACATTGATATTTTGGCAAGTGTACCAATTTGTTTTAAGTAGTAAGTGTAAGTACATAGTATCGTTCTCCCAAATAATTTTTGTTATGTTGTCTAATCAGAAATATTTACCAAATTCAATTTAGCAATCATAATAATTGAATTCATTGATGAAATTGCATTGAAATAACAAGAACTTAAAAATTATGATTTAAAGTTTAAAAGAAAGCTTCATTAAAATTGGGTTCATGAATCACTTTACAGTGACATTCTAGACAATATTTTATACGTTTAAACATTCACATAACTGTATACTTGGTTCAATTTATTAAATCAAGTTCTAAATATATTTGTTAAATTATTATTTCCTTAATTAACTTAACATATAATTTGCATTAAAATATGATGCTTAAGAATGATCAGAAGAAAATACGGTATCCCTAACATCGTTCCTTTTGGTTTCTCTTTCTTATGTCCACATGTAAGTTCACTTTCCAGTAATCATAAACATTCAAAATTCATTATACCTCCATATAATGACAAGAAAAACAAAAAGATCATTTGAACACAAGATATATTGAATAGGAAAATCACATCACAGTGAGTTGAGTACATCCAATTTCAATGAAAGATAATTCTAGCTACTCTTAGTCATCTAAAACGTACACGTTTGAAGAAATTTCTTGCAGAAATTGTGTCTTGATATCTTGAAGTACCCTCTTGAGTTTCTGAAGAATTTTTTGAATCTTTCTTTGTCCAGAATTGATAAGTTTTCTATCTTTCTCGAACTAAAATCTAATCCAGAATTTAATTATTTGCTCAGCGCACAACTATGCATGCTCTGAGCGAAAACTCAACTATTTATCCCTTAACCGACATAATTTTCTCAACAAGTTGTACTGGTGCGCTGAGCAAATGACCTTCCTTGTAGCTGAGCGCATGATGACTAGCTTAGGGAGAAGCTGCTGACAACACTCAATGATGCATAGATTCTTGTACAATGGATTACACAAGTTTTCTATTCACTATCACAACTTTTCTATGAGGAAAACACATTGTTTCATGATAAGCACAACTTTGAGCTAATTAATAAATATGAAAACACGTATTTTTCTCACTTATCAAGAACATTAATTGACGTTGGAAAATTAACATTTTCAGATGTTAATTGACGTTAGAAATTGGCTTTTTCAAATGTTAATTGATGTTGAAAATTGTCATTTTCAGACATCAATTGACGTAAAAAAATGGTCAATTCTGATGTCAAATGGGTTAAATGACGTCTAAAAATTCACTTCCAAATGTTCCCCCTTTGTTCTTTTTTTAATAAATGATTCAGCTATACACTTTTACCAAACCTGAAAAGCATAAAACCAGTAAATAGCCCAATTTTGGCATTTCATATATCCAAAACTCATTTTCAAATTTGTATGAAGTAATCGAAACTATAAATTAAATCTATCACAACTAAAAACCTAAAAAACCATGGGAATGTGGCTAACATGGATTTGTATGCACCATCACCCATACAATGAAGAAAGAGTTGTCATTATGTCAATCCTTACTATGTATTTTAGTAGTGTTATAGTAGTAATAATAGTGAATGGTGTTATAGTGAGTAATGTCTACTGACAACTCCTTAAAACCCTTATTTAAGGGAAAAAACACCAAAAGCCCTTATTTTGGGTTTGTTTGAAGTTTAAAAATTATTTGAAAAATTAGTTGTTATAGATTTTTAAACGATAATACCTTTTGTTCTCGTTGGCAGATTTGACATTATTATATATCGATTTGGGATAGAAAAAATGTACAAGGCCGTGACAACCAACTATTCCTTCTATGTTTTAAAAAAAAGTTCGTTTTCTATTTTTCATCAATTTATTTTATGTTTTTCAAACTTTGTAAAACTATTTCACATACATAGACTTTGAATTTTGATCTAAATTTTTTGTAGGGGCTTCTCATGATTTTTTGGTGCTTATGTTTTTAGTCCCTAAACTATCAAGCGATTGTGGGTTTAGTCCCTATTCGAAAGGTTTGTTCCTTTTAGTTCTCTTAGTTTTAAAACTCTTATGTTTAATCCTTAAAAGTGAACGACGTTAACTTTTCTTTGATGTGGCAAACGACGAGCCACGTCACTTTTCCTTTTTCTAAAACGTGTCATCCTTCTTTCATGCATCTTTGACTTTTAAATGTTTGATTCTTTGACTGTCAAATGAAAGGTTACCACGTGACAGTTTGTTCTCAAAATTAGGGTTTGGTGAAGATGGAGTTTTTTCGACAAGTTCCGCAGTGGTTTGGTTTAGATGTTGAGGTTAGGCGATTGAAGAAACTCGATCTGGGTCATCTTGGTGTTGCGCCAATTTGGGATGCTAGCATGTGTGTGGTCGTTGCCCTCTAGCGGCGTCATGAGGTGTGTATCCTCTCCTTCCTCGCCCCATCGGAAATCGCCACCCTGGCCTGCACCTCCAAGCAATTGGGTTCTCTCTGCGCCCGTGACTCTAAGCTGTGGTTCAATATGTGCCAATGCAGGTGGGGTTCCAAGACTAGCATCACGCAATGGGGCAACGCCAAGGGCACAATATTCTTTTTTTCTGGCTCTTCTTTGTAATTGAAATTGACATGATTTCAAGCAATAAAACCAAGTCCGATGAAGCAACCAACACCAAAGGAAGAGAAAGAAAAAAACTCACCTTTTTATTGTTTTGGAAGTGACAATCTTCTTCCTAACAACAAAATTTGGACCCTTTTTAGCTTTACCCATTATCAGACAAAGGGCTAGATTATTCAAAACTCTGGCCAGAAACATAAATCAATTATGATATTAGTCAAACTCTCAAATATCAACCTCCAAACCCCAATTATCCCATTTTATTAAATTCTACAAAAATTGAATTTAAATATCACAAGCAAATATAGGGAATACAATACAACAAAGTTAATTTCAAAGTATTTCAACAAGTTGAACGAATCCACTTTAGAAAACAGTTATCATAATGAGGATTTTGATGAAACAGGTGCAGTACTAAAATCGAAAAGGAAAGAATCTAACTACAAACAAGAATGACCTCTAGAGTTAGGAGAGAAAGCAAAATTTCTAGGGCATGGGTCTCGTAGGTTCGCCGTCAAGGTTTCGAATAGAATGGCGGCACAAGGTTGTGGAAGATGGAAAATTGTTCCTGGGAGTAGTATTCGTAGATGAATAGATTAACCAGAAGGATTTTTACATAAGACACGGTTGGGGTCGTTGTCGCCCGACTCGTTGGCGAAGGTACGCCCCTCTAAGGTCTCGTCGATGGCAGGGGTAAGGTTCTTCTCATCTAACCAGCCCTTGTAGACTCTACCAAACCCACCTTCACCTAGCAATGTGTCGCCCTTGAAACTCTTGGCCCGTGGATTTCAGGTCCTCGAAACTGAACTCCTTCAAGTTGGGTCGTTCCAAAATCTGGCCGTTAGGGGAACAAAATGGAAGAGACCCTTCGTTGATTTGAAAAATGAAACAATCAACGTGGCACACAATAACGAGGAAATGTGGCATCACACGTGGCTCGTCGTTTGCTACAACAAAGAAAAGTTAATGTCGTTCAATTTTAAGGACTAAACATAAGAGTTTCAAAACTAAGAGGACTAAAAAGAACAAACCTTTCGAATAGGGACTAAACCCAAAATCGCTTGATAGTTTAGGGACTAAAAACATATTTAACCCTTGAAAAATTTTTCAAGTCATTTGGAGTTCTTTTAAGTATACTCTCAGTTCTATCCTAAGTTTGGATGTATACGGTGTATGAACAACAAAAAAGTTTAACAATATCAATATCAACAATACAAACATGTTCAACCAATTTATTGTCCATAAAAATGAAAACGAAAATAAAATTTCATCAAAAAACCAAAACGAAACTAATCATCTTGAAGGCGAGTTCACTGTGAGACTAAAGTGTTGTCGCTAGTGAGGGAGAAAGGAGAACACACCTATGCTCCAAAAAGTACTTGTGCACGAAACCAATTGCTCAAAACGAAAGAAAATCATAACTAAAGTAATTAATCAATGTGCATTTGTGTAAAATGAAAGAAAAATTATATGTGTTGGTTGCTGAAAGCTTCGTCCGAAAAGAATTTGAGCAGAGAAGGAGGTTTGAGACAAAGATAAAGTGAATATATTTTCACCCTTCCACCCAAATTTTTAATGAATTCACTAACATATAACGTCTAAAAAAGTAATATTCTAACGTCTTATAATTCTTTGATGTCTGAAACTAGGGCATTCTAAAGTGATATTCTAAAGTGAGTTTTCTATTGAGGCTCAGTTGTCATTTTAGAGTTTAAGATTTCATTCCAGTTAAGATGTTGTTTGAGTAGTAATAATAAAGAAAGATGTAAAGTAGAACCAACTAAAAAAAAGACATAAAATAAAATAAAAAATGTTTATTAATTTGAGAAAGAAAATATATTTATTTTTTATTGTTATTTTATTTTATTTTATTTTATTTTACTTTATTTTATTGTCTTTTTTTATTTTTCTTTCACCGAATTTAATAAAAAAGTAAAATGCAGAATAAAAGCAGAGGTGATTAACAATTATGAAAGGAAAATTAAATGTTAACTCAATTTTTTGACAATATTTTGACATAGCACACATGTCATTTTGTTAAATGGTGCAACACATTCTTCGTTCAACTTTTGGAGTTTCATCCCACAAAACCTAGGTCAAAGGCTTTCGTTTTCACATTTCATTTGTTCCTTCTTAGTCTTGTGTTGTTCCTTCATTAGTTCTTTCTATTTGTTGTTAGCAACCTTTGAAATCAAGCATTGTGTCGTTTTTCTGTTCTTGTGTTGAGCATTCATTCTCCTTTGGCCCCATTCATAGGTCATTTCATTATGGTTGGTGAGTTTCTTAGGCACGAGTTTTTCCTTTCAAGGCATGAGTTCTTCGTCCCTTCTCCATTGTGAGTTTAGAGTGGAACACCTAGATTGCTCAGTTTTGTTCCATTTTCTTTCGTTCCTTGCTTTATGTTTTGCGGTTTTTCAATCAAACCCCGCAAAACATCATCACAATTACCATATCCCTACAAAATTTGCTTCAATTTGGTCACTATTGTGGATTAAAAATTGAAAAACCGACACTGAAATATAAGTGAAGAGTAGTGACCAAATAAGTGGGTAACAATGTTGAACTTTTTTTATAGTTTGAAACATTTTTGTACAAGCAAGCTTCATATAACAAACAACGATATGTGTGACGTCCTATCTACCACAAACATCATCACAATGACCATATGCCAACATAAACTAGTTTAATTTGGTTACTGTTACGAGTTAAAAATTGAAAAACTAGTAATGAAACATAACTTGGGAGCAGTAACCACAGAAGTGGGTAGCAGCATTGGACTTTTTGTACAACCTGAACATAATATTATACAACCAACCTTCATATCATATCACAACAAGAACTAGTTGGATTGGGTTACGTTTTGAAAATAAAAAATTAAGTACTTTATTAGGATTCGTTTTATACAAAATAAATAAAGCACACCAAACCATATCATGTCTGATACATAAATTGGAAGCATCACAAAAAAAACTAGTGAACAACATACAAATTTTTAAACTTCATCACTAGTGCAAAATAAGACTTCAACGTCTCCCGCTCAACGTCAGAATATGAAAAAACCAACGTTAAAAGTAATCGGTGACATCTTTGTAAATAGATGTTCAATTTAGACATAAGAATTTATACTTTTTCGATGTCATATGCTCATCAGATGTTAGAATTCTCAATTTCCGACGTCATATTGAGTAAATTTCATGAAAATGTTTAGCTCGAAGGTAAAAATGTTCTCCTGTATGATGTCAAATGCCCTAGTTTCAGACATCAAAGAATTATAAGATGTTAGAATATCACTTTTCAGACGTTGTTAGTGAATTCATTAAAAATTTGAGCGGAATGGTAAAAATATATTCACTTTATCTTTGTGTCAAACCTCCTTCTTTGCTCAAATCCTTTGGTGAAAATATGTTGCTCGAGGTTAGCTATTTTGATCAAATTATACTTTTTTGTTTCCTTTTATTCCTCAATTACTTATAATTGTATTATATTTCTAGTGTAATAAATCATCCGATTGGAAACCGGTAACAATTTACTTAATTCAAAATACTTAAAAATGTTGTTTTTTATATACTAATTGAAATTATTATCTTTGTCTAACATTTCAACCATCCTTAACCATTTATTTCATATTCAATAACATATACAAGGAAAACTTGTATCAAATGTATTATTCAAATGTACTATAGTTTTAATAGCTAGTCTATTAAAAATGCTTTGTATTTTAAAGTATTTACTTTAATATATAATTGTTATCTATTATGTTCTGGATTTTGATTGTATTTGGATATATTTTGTGTAACTATTTATGTCTGTAGGTTTTAAAATTGTGTAGATAGAAACATAAGAAAAAAATAAAAATTGTAGCCTATCATAGCCAAAACTATCCAAATTCATAGCCTATAGTCTAGGATAAGCTACAATTTTACCCAAAACCGTAGCATATTTGTTTCTTCTTTTCTCTTGAAACTTTTAGGCTATGCTTATCTACTTCAACTGTAGCCTATCCCTTTGTTTTTTTTTTATATTTTTTAATTGCATTTTAAGCTATAGTTATATATAAAAATCGTAGTATATTACTCTCTTATGAAATGGCTATTGACTTTAGTTATCTCATGAAATCGTAGTCTATTATGTAATCACCCGTAACTTATAACCTACTAATTTTTACTAAGTTTACATATAATACAGTTTATTAACTGTAATTTAATGTAAAAGATAATCATAACCATATCTCATTACTACACCAGTGATTAGTGATAAAATTAAAAGAAAAAGAGGGAAAAAAGTATTAACACTATTTTTTTATAGTTTCATTTGACACTTTTAAAAAGTATTATTTTATTCTAAATTTTTTATTAATTAATTATAATATTTTATAATTAAAAGGAGTAAAATGGAAGTATGATAAATGAGGAGTGGCAAAGAATATTTAAAAAAAAAAATTAGATGTAACATGTACTTAAATTAATCTAATCATCTATTACACTGTGTTCACACGAGGATCGAGACCAAATTGAAATTAAAAATTAAAAAAACTAAAAAACCAACTTAATATTTTTATATCACTAATTAAACCTAAATTTATCCCTCATCATTAAAAATATTTGAATAATGATTATATCTTGGACTAATTTTTTTTCAGGTTAAGTTATCATCTTATTTGCTTAAAAAAATATTATCATCATATTCTTTTATATTTTTCTCATATTTTATATTGTAAAATATTTTATATTATTTTATTATGACCACTTAAAAAAAGTGGAGATTGATTTACGCCCATCAAATTTTGTATATTAATTTTATAATTATTTCTATTAAATAATATAATATATGTTTTAATAAAATATCTTACTTTAATATTTTATTATTAAATGTAACATGGTGTTTTCTTTTTTTTTTTTAAGAAAAAAGGTGTGAAAATAGTATGTTTTTCCTTAAAAAACACATTTCAATCCGTGTTTGGAATGGATGCAGTGCATGTTTGCGGAGGCTCTCTTCTCTCGCATGCATCTTGGTTTGTGATGTAACATGTATCAATCTGATTACATTTTCTGCACTTTCATTTCTTAATCCTCCATTGCCATTTCGATTCAACCTTCTGCTCCGGAATTGCATGCATGCAACGTAGATAAACACAACAACAACTTACAATGGATCAGTCACCATTCATGACTCCTCCGAGAGGATCTTTGTCATCCAGCATTGGAGACGCTTCAGAGCTTGAGGTCAATCTCACACTCAGTGATAGGCTCAAGGTTTTCAAAAGCTCTTCCTTTGATCCCAATAACTATGTCGCCTCCAAATCCCGCACCATGAACGAAAAGGTTTTCTCTCTCTGTCGCAAAGATTTCATGTTAAACCACTTTTCATTGTCAAATTGCTTAATGGGTCTGTTTGCTGATGAGTGATCATGCCTGCAATGAACCAAAAATTAACCTTTAGGGTAAGTGTATGAAACACAATATCCACAAGTTCCCCACGTGCATGTCAAAAGTGTGCCTATATATAAACACACACATTAGTATATGTAGGGAACCACTCTTTTAAAGACACCTTTGTTATTCATTGAAATTGTTTTGAAACTATAACATTTTGTAGGTCTTACTCCTTTAACTTGTCGTGTGATTTTTTAGTTTCTAATAATTTTAATTAGTAGTATATAGTAGGCTAAAAAGAATATGTTAGAAAGTGTATAAAAGCTGAGTTTTTGAATTTTGCTTACAAGTAGTATACTTCATTTAGGCAAAAAGAAAGGAGGTTTCATGTATGTACCATGTTAGATTTTCTATCAGAGGTAATACTATTTTTCCCATTTATTAGGAATCCATTTGTTGCAACTTGCAACTTCTACTTTTTTAGACTCTTGCCTTTACAATTTTATGATGTAAAATTCATTCTATGCATAGTAAAAGGTTTAATAACAGGTTGGTTCAGTAATCCTCAATTAGAATCAGCAAGGTTTTTATGCTTTTAAAAATGTGATTATAATTATATTTTGTATGCCAGGAACGAAAATGATTCTTGGTGAATGAAGTTGGGATAATGGAAAAATAAAATTACACTGCTTTTTTATCCATTTCATAGAGGACACTTTACTGTCTTCAAAATTAATAAAGGTTTTTGTACTGTTTTGCAGGAGATAAGACACTTGTGCTCTTATCTTATTGACTTGAAGAAGGCTTCAGCAGAAGAAATGCGTAAAAGTGTTCTTGCTAACTACTCAGCCTTCATACGGTGATTACACACCCTAAAATTTGTTAACTAGTTGCATATATTTGTTGAAGAATATTTTGGGCTATACTTTCGAATTCTTATGCACCATATCTGAACTTGTGAAGGGATTTAAGCATTACTTTCATGAATTTTTCATTGTGACGAGACCTGTTTCAGTGCCTTCCTTTCAGAAGTTCCTTTGTTTACAGATTACTTTTATTAAAATGTCAAAGTAGTTATATGAAATTTTGCAACAAGTGTTTGCTTCTGTTCGAAGTATCACGTCGACTCGAGTAAAAATAAAATCAATTTAGAGTATATAAATAAAAGTAAGTCAATTTTATGGGATTAAGTTAGACTTTTCTATTTATTAACATAGTATCAGAGAGATTAGAAGTTATCCTAAATGTATTTATTGTTTGTTGGGCATATTATTTCACCTGTTATCGGACCCATTAATTTCTATTCTCATGAGTTCAAGATATATATATTTGATATAAATCGCATCTTAAAAACCAGTTTTGTGGTTATAAAAGTTTTGTCCCATTTAAGTTTTCGTACATGGATAAGAGGAAGTAAAAAGTTCATTTGACTTTCGATTCTTTTACTAAATAAATGTTTTTTGTTCTGTCACTAAAAATGAGATGGGGAAGTTAATTGAGTGAAAAAAAGGGGAAAAAGGAAAATGGGAATGGTGAGTATAAATTTGTAGCATGATTGTGAGGACAAAATATGGGAAGTGTAGTTTTCATTCTTCTGTTAGTTTTGAAAGACAATTTCTAATATTTCTGCTGTGTGTTTTTTGGTATAAGTGTTGTAACTTCAGCTTTTAGGTAAGGTCCAACCCATTCATTATACTGTGGATGTCAATGTTTAAACTTTAGACTGCTTGTAGCAATATCTAAACTTGATTCAAGGATCCATTTAAGAAATTCAAAGATTTTATGAAGGGGACAAGATGGTTTGTGATTTTAACAGAAATTGACAAAAATATATGGTTGCCTGAAAAAAAATAGGATATCTTGTATCTGTAAGTATGATTATTATTATGCTGTTTACTATCTCTGCAACATTTTATGCAGGACGTCCAAAGAGATATCTGATCTTGAGGGAGAGTTGGTTTCCATGAGAAATCTTCTATCCACCCAGGCTGCTTTGGTTCATGGTTTAGCAGATGGGTGCGAGCTTAGTCCCATGATTAGTGGAAATGAAGATTCAGACATGGATGACATACTAGATGAAAAAACAGAACTATCCAACACAGAAAAATGGCTAATAGGATATTTAGAAACCCTTGAGGTTCTATTAGCGGAGAAAAGAGTGGACGAAGCAATGACTGCTTTGGAAGAAGGAGAAAAAATGGTACAAGAAATTACTCAAGTGGGAACTTTAAGCCCAATTTTATTTGAGGCATTGCAAGATGCTATTGTTGAACACAGACAAAAGCTAGCAGATCAACTAGCAGAAACTATCTGCCAGCCATCAACTAGCAGTGCAGAGATTCGATCAACAGCGTTGTCATTGAAAAAACTTGGGGATGGTCCTCGTGCTCACACATTACTACTAAGTTCTCGCCAAGGAACATTACAACGTACCATGAAAATCCTTCAATCCAGCAATTATGGTGGGGTTGGGCCATTTACTGCTGCCCTTTCACAGCTTGTTTTTTCCACCATTTCACAAGCAGCATCAGATTCTCTGTCAGTGTTTTCTGAAGAACCTGCATATACGTCTGAGCTAGTAACTTGGGCAGTTGCAGAGGCTGAGAAATATTCTGCTCTCCTTAAGAAGTGCATTCTTGCCTCTACAGCTGCAGCAGGAGGTTTGAGAGTTGCATCTGAATGTGTTCATGTTTGCATGAGTCACTGCTATCTGCTAGAGACTACTGGCCTAGCCCTTTCCCCTGTCCTAATAAAATTTTTTAGACCGTTTGTTGAGCAAGCACTGAAAACAAATTTGAAAAGAATTGAACAAAGTAGTTCTGCACTGGCTGCTGCAGAGGATTGGCTACTTTCTTATGCACCAACCAGTAACAGGTCTTCCGGCCAACCTCCATCTTCTCATAGTAACTTAGGTTTGCTCCAACCAAAACTTTCAGGCAGTGCTCACAAATTCAACTCAATGGTTCAGGTAATTATTCACTTTTTGGTACTAATCTATTTTCAGAATTGCTTCCATTTTGAATTTTTTTTTCATCAGAAAACCATTGCTCGGTATCCTATTTTGAAAGTATCCATATGATACTAGGAAATTGACCGAGAGAGTATAATATTATCATGAAGCTTCTTTGTTTCACTCCTTCCTTTATGCCTCATTGCTTTAGATGCTTAATAAAGTTTTCTGTTATCTGAATAGGAACTATTTGAAGATGTTGGACCTCTTGAAATACTGCAATTGGATGTTCTTGCAGTTGAAGGCCTTCTACAAGTGTTCAACTTCTATGTCCACTTGCTGGTAAATGCATTGCCAGGATCAGTGGTAACTGAGAACATTGAAGGGCACAGAATTGTTAAGCTTGCCGAGACTGAAGCACAGCAGATTGCATTGATGGCAAATGCAATATTACTGGCAGATGAACTGCTTCCACGTGCTGTTGTCAAGCTTTCACATAGCACCAAAGGTGATGACTCTCAGAAAAAAGGATCAGACAAACAGCGTGAACTCAAGAAAAGGCTCCAACGTGAAGTTGATCGCCTGCGTGACAGCTTTTGCCGGCAACATGCTCTTGAACTTATATTCACAGAAGAAGGAGAAGCTCGCCTCAATGCCTTAATATATTTGGGAATGGATGGTAACGTAGAGCAGCCTGAATGGTTTCCTTCTCCAATCTTTCAGGTAATATGTGTGTTGGAATATGAAGATTGTTTATCTTTAGCATTAACGGTGTGATTAGACTCAGAGATTGCTTGTAGTTTTGGGTTAAGGGTTCTTATTCAGTAAAAGTTGCACATTATCATTTGATATATCTTTTTTGATCCAGTCTGATTCTGCTTTTCAGTTATGTCATATACCCTTTTCCACATGCAAGATTTCAACATTGTGAAACGCAAACTATGCTTTCTTCGATGATATGTTGTTAAGCCTTTGAGTCATCATGGAATTTCTATGTAAACTAAAAATAAAACTAATTTATAATATATAAATGGATACAAATCTTATTTTATAAGTTGTTTTTGTGGGGTTGAATTAGATTTAAAGTTCACTTCTTAACATGGTATTATCTAGTCTTACGTTCGATATGTATATAGCTCGACGTGTTGAAGGATGTGTTAGAAATTCAACGTTGACTAAAAATAAAATCAATTTATAGTATATAAGTGAATGCGAACCTCAACTTACATATGAGCTTCTTAACGCATTCTTTCTCTTTAGTATTCATATACAATCACGATAGAAACATAGTAGCAGTATCTTTGTTTAATTATAAGGTTTGTCATTTGGTACATTATTTGTTTCAGGAAATTTTTGCTAAGCTTACCGAAGTGGCAAGCCTTGCAGCAGACATGTTTGTAGGAAGGGAAAGATTTGTGACTGTTTTATTGATGAGACTAGCAGAAACAGTGGTGCTGTGGCTTTCTGATGACCAAGCCTTCTGGGAAGAGGTTGAGACAGGATCAACACCTTTGGGTCCCATAGGCCTTCAACAGGTACTCACTCAAACATAAGTGTAGTTATTTCTTAAGGGTTACTTCAACTTAAACATACAAAGCTGCTATAATATAACAACATTTTTTTTCTATATTTATAGTAATGATTCAATTTTTTTCTTTATTTACTTTTAGACTTTACGTGAATTTTATATTTTTTTTAGAAAGACTTAATATAATTTTATTTTCATATCAACGTTAACCTCATTTCTTTTATTAAAAATAAAAGTATGTAAATGTAAGTGATTGTATTAACATATACTATTGAGATGTTATATTTTATTATCGTTATTTATTTTATTATTAATTATGAGATATATTTTTAACTTATTTATTTATAAATATGAATTGGTAGAAATTATTGTATTCTGAGATGGTTAAAAGTGGTATTTTGATCTTTATTTTATTTAGGTCAGTGTCTATAAATTAGTGATATATGAATAAGGAACGATAAATATATATATAAATATATATATATATATCAATATATATATATATATATATATATCAATATATATATATATATATATATATATATATTTTGATATATATATATATATATATATATATATATATATATATATATATATGTCAATATATGATTTTTAAAATTGTTCATTATTTATAATTATGTCTATGTCCATAAGATAATGTACATCATTATATCTATCAAATAATATTCATAACTATACTCATTAATAAATTAAAAATATATTTTTTAATTAATAATAAAATAAATAATTATAATGATAATAGATGCTAACATAGTTTCTTTGGTTTCGTCCTTAAACAATAAATCATGGTGGATAATTGTATTAATAGCCTCTAAACGAAATTAATCCTAACTGAAAATACACATTAATTTTTTTTTTAAAAATGAAAAAACATATTTAATAAAAACTAAATAAAGAAAAATTATTGAATCATTCCAGCAAATATAGGGATAAAAATACTATTACGCCTGTCGAAAATTAATTAATATTATTATAAAACCTGTCTGCCACAAACTTTAAAAAAGTTTCTTTTGAAACCTGGTCCTGGAAGGTAGTTTGTGAAGAATATTTACTGCTGAGGAATTAGGATCACTTACCAAAATTAATATGAGACTAATTGTTGGATCATTGATGCAGCTTTATTTGGATATGCAATTTGTGATGATATTTTCATCCCAAGGTCGTTACTTATCTCGTCATCTGCATCAAGCTATTAAAAACATTATTGAAAGGGCTATTAATGCTCTTGCTGCTACAGGTCTAGATCCCAACAGGTACATCTATTTCGTTATTTAGCATTTAGCTTATTAGTGTCATTAGGACATTAAAGAAGTAAAAGAATAAAGTTTTTACTGAAAAATAACATGCAAAGTGTATTAAAAAAATTATCCATGAGCACCTTTATACTCCTCTTAGAACATACTATTCTGCCCTCATTCCATTGCCTTCCATTATTCCATACGAGGATGTGCATGCTTGTATTATATATGTATATACATTATATCAAAGAAAATATATAATCGGATTTGTAAGATAAGATTTAGATTCATTTATATATTATAAATTAATTTTATTTTTAGTGGACATAAACATTCCAACTATTTTTAGTCGGGTGTAGACATTCCAACACTTGTTGATATAGAATGAAGCATTTTTGTTATACACTGCTTTATACTAATGAATAACCTTTGAATGACAGTGTCTTGCCTGAGGATGAATGGTTTGTTGAAGTGAGTGAAATTGCTATAAAGATGTTAACTGGTAGAGCTGCCTTTGATAGTGTAGAGGAAGATATTCCTAGCCCCACTTCATCCGTCCAAACATAGTCAATGTCACTAACACTCTATTCCCATGGAAATCATAATAGTTCATCCACTTCTCAGTCATGGTACACTGTAGAGAGCAGAAGGGAAAGAAGACATTGAAGTAAAACCGTTCATGTTCATCATGTATACCTCTACATGAACGCATTACTGATATAAAAGAGGCTTTTGAGTGTTCAAGGAATGTGTCTCACTTCAAAGGATGAATTGCATTACATCTTTGTGCATTCCCATCTACATTTGTCATACATGGCAGTAATGCTAAAAGATGAACGAGAGATCAAGATCAAATGTTAAGTTTGGCCACCATTTTGTGAACTTTGGTTGATAAATCACGACAATTTCTAGAACCCAAAAATGCCATAGGCCTTCAGGTTTTGGATTCATTGTAACTATTTGTACATTACTCTTTCCAATATAACCATAGCCAATTGATTAGTCTTAAGAATTCTGGGAATCGCTTTTCTCTTTAATAATTTACTTTTGTCACTTATCTTGTCGTTAACAAGGGAACACAAACCATGATTCCTTGTGCGTGTATTTTGTCCCTATCCAAATTTCATCTGTTATTAAGCATTATGTCTGTTCTTTTTATAGACTCATTCTGCATTAAATTAATACATTAATATTCTTATTCAATAAATTATAATCCCATTCAAATTAATTGCTTTAACCTTTTTCACTAGGAGAAAATCACAAGCCAAAAATAGGTTTGTATAAAATGTATAAAAGGTCAATAATAAATAATATTACATTAGTAACTTTTTCCCATGATATCTTGAAAGCAAGTATTTAATTTTTTTAGCAAAGAATATGGCAAACCTTCATCGTACAATTTTTTCTTATGTCATATAATAATTTTTTATTTGACAAAATTGAAAATTCTTTTCGTATAATTTATTAGGACAATTATAAACCCTTCTGGTACAAGTTTTTAGGATGAAATTGCAAACTTTTCTTGTACAATTTTGTGTGGATAAAATTTCAAATTCTTTCCATTCAATTTTTTTTGACAAAACTGTAAACACTCTCATAAAACATAACTATCCAGTTTCCCATACAACTCTAAAAACAACTCCATATTTTTATAACACTTTTTTGAGTTTCTTATATTTTTATAACACTTTTTTGAGTCTTTTTTTCATATTATTTGATAGGTTTAGTGAAACTTAAAGAGTAGATATTAATATTCTATACTTACTGATCTTTATTGCCGATGGAAAGCCGATGGAAATTTACTGAGAAAAATAAATTCGTTAGTAAATTTGAATTATCGATAGATTTTATCTACGAATTTCTTTTACAGATAAATTTTATCAATGAATTTATTAAGGACGGAAAAATCCATCGGTAATGTATATTTCACTTATACATTACCGATAGAAAACCGTTGGCAACATCTGTCGATAATGTATATTTCACTTATCGATAGAAAGTTCGTCGATAAATCTGTCTGTTAAAAGAGCGAGAATTTTTTCGTGCATATTTTTATTTATTGACGAATTTTTCCTTCGGTAATTATTGACGAATTTTTATTATGTAATTACCTTTTATTCTGTAATTATCGACAGATTTATCGACGAATTTTTGTTCGTCGATAAGTAGTCGATATTTTTGTTTTACAGACGAATATTATGCATTATCGACATATTTTGACTGTTGATAATATCAATTTTTCTTGTAGTTTGAGATGCCGAGCTGGGTTATTTAGTTGGGATGCCGAGCAGGGTTCCTAGGCTGATCAAAAGCAGAAAGCATAACCTCATATGACTCTAACCTTATAAAACAATCTATTATAAGTAGTTTGTGGGTATGCTATTGTTAGCTTTAGTTTTCTAGAGTTTAGGACGAAAAGGGGTAGGATAATTTAGGTCCTCTTGAAAGACTAGTTTGTTTGAAACATTTGATTGTTCTATCAACTAGTATCAAAGCTACCTTTTTGGTCCTATGGTAGCAATGTAGGTGCTTATGGTTAACATCATAATGGATTCGAGATTAGAAACCTTGTAGCGCTTGTTTGAATCAGTACGTGATAGAGAAAGAATAGATAAAGAGCATAATAAACATATGCAGCGGATGGAAAATTTAATTAGTGGGTTATTTTGGGTGGTGGAAAAGATAACATGCACTACAATATCTAGGTCCAATCAGAATGAGTTTTCAACTCATAAATCATGAGAAAAGGAGCAAGACTAGAGATGAGAAGAGGTTCAAGATAGCGTAAACTTGACATCCCAATATTTGCAGGAGAAGATGTGTTTAGCTGGACCAATAGACTGGACAAATATTTTCATTTATAAGAAGTTTTAGAAATTGAAAAAATGCAAGCAATGTCAGTGGCTTTAGAAGGAAAGGCTCTGAAATAGTACTAATGATATGAATCTTGCAACCCATATCCCACTTAGGAATCTTTTCAAGTCAATAGTAGTGCAACGTTTCAACCAAATATGTTAAGAAATTCTTTCAAAGTTTTGTTGGCATTAAAGCAAACAAGAAACGTTGACGATTATGTACTACAATTTGTGCAATATGCAGGTTTGTTAAAAGGAATGGATCAAGATTATTTCATTGGGATATTCTTGAATGGGTTACATGATGAGATTAAGGCTGAAGTCAAGCTATATAAACCCTCAAAATTGGCTAACCTAATGACGACAACCGAGATGGTGAAAGATAAAATTGAAGTTTTATTTAGAGCAAAAAGTTCTATGGAAACTAAGGTTGTGACAATATACAAATCCAATTGGTTGACTAGAAGTTTTTCAAGAGAGGAAAATTCTCAAATGCCTACCAAGGAAAAGGGGAAATACGAAATGGGAGAACTAAACAATTCAGGGGAAGAAACCAGGGTTCACAACGAAATAGAGGGTCAACCTTTCAACGATTGATAGATGAAGAAATCCAAGACAAAATTAAAAAAAGGTAATATGTTTTATATGTGATGAGAAATATAACCCAAATCACATTTGTTGCAACAAGCAATTTCACATGCTTCTGGTTACAAAAACAACAACAGAAGAACAAGAGGGATGGCTGGAGGAAGTGCCAAAGTGGGGAGATTCAAGAGGAAGAAGGGAAATCAATGCAATTATCTATCTTTACATTTGTTGGTATGCATTGTTAACTCATTGACAAGTGTACCAAATCGTTTAAGTAATATAAAATGGTAGGACGAAATATCATTTTCCAAGAGACTTGTCTTATACTAGATAATTATATAATTAATAACTCATCTAGAATAAAGAATAATTCATGAATTTACGATTATGTGTAAATAAATAAATTGATAGAGAATAAAGGTTGGACTTTGGAAGTTGAAAACACTTAGGAATGAAAAAAAGGTTAGAAATGGTATGGTTGACATTGTTGGGGTTAGATTTCACCCACTTACTCTCATGCATATACAAACTCATCTCCTCTCCATTAAGATACCGAAGTCAACCCATAACAATACTCAAACCCTAACCCTTTAGATGAATGAGCTTAGGCTTCCTTGTTAAGAGTCAATCCCTTGAACACTTAACAAACAAACCCGCTTTAAGATTTAGGATTTAAGAAAAGTAATGGGTCAAGCTCTATCCTTAGATACAAGCTCCATTAGGTATCTTGTTCCAAGTCTAGGTTTCAAAAGATACTTCTCAATACCTTATGAAGCACGTACCAAGCTATGAATGTCTCTATTATAGCAAACATTAAGATAAAAAACAAGAAAACTAGCATTTAATGGAAGAGACACATACACATTCATACATACATACATATATATATATATATATATATATATATATATATATATATATATATATATATATATATATATATATTCAAAACATTTAAAAAATACACAACAATTCAGTGGCTACATCTACCCCCAACAAGATACATTTAGCTCTCTATTGTCATGGAGAGCTCGAGCTTACATAATGGAAGATGAAAGAAGAAGAAGATACAAATAGGAAAAAGAGTTTCTCTCACAAGTCCTAGCAGACCTCCCTACTCTCCAAAATGGTGTTTTTGTGCCTCCAACAAACAAAGAGATTTAAGCAATGTGGGACTTGGAAAGCTTCCAAGTCTGGACAACAACGTCCCAAGGGTGATTAAGTCCCACATCTGTTAATTCTTTCACTTCTTAAGGGTTTATAAGCTTTCTAACAAGTCTAGAAATCAAAACTACAAACTATGTATGAATAACATGCGCTACAAGAACCAAAATGAGAAGGCTTATTTATTCTTCTTTTCTTTTAAGTCCAAACTATGTGAAGTCTCATATTGTTTGTTCTTTAAAGAAAAGAAGAGTTTATAAGCTTTTCTACAACCAAAATAAGAGAAAGAAACTAGAAACTAGAATAGGCAAAATACAAGCCTAAGAAAACCTATGCTATTTCTTTTTATGCTTTTTGTCACTCTTAAAACCTCTTCATTGTTGCCCCATCTATGACCATATCAGGAAGGATGTTGGATTATCATGTGCATCTTATTCCGATGATCAAACGAGATGACAATGATGGTCAAGAGGTTTGGAAGACGACTTCATTGGTTTGGAATGTTGAAAGGTTGGGAGATCAGAGAGTTGAGATGGCATGACAGCGAGAGAGGAATTAGGGTTTTGAGAGAATGTGTTAGTCAGCAGTGGATAAGAATGCGAGGAACTGCGAAGTTAGAGATTTAAAGTTTCGAGGAAGAGAGAGAGATAGGAAAGATGGAAAGGGGTAATGGCTTGATTGACACGCATAAGACTTTGACAGATAGAAGAGAGAGAGTGGTTGAGGTTTTGGATATCCCAGACAACTTCTAGAGATAGGCTCAGTACTTAGACACAATTTAATGCGTGGATGCAATTGTCTGATAAACGATTTGTCTTAGACGATGCAACAATATGACGTTGTGTGGATTATGTGTCCTAGACGATTGACTCTCTAAACACTATATGAACACACTGAACATGTTGAATCAAACAATCAACGATTTTCATACCAATAAGGGTTATTAGACAATTAAGTCTATCTCGACTAATGGCTTACTGAAGATGTCAACAAGCTGATCTTCTGTACTTACATATTGTAAATCCACAGTACCCCTGTTAACATGATCACGTATAAAGTGATGTTTGACATCAATATGCTTAGTGTGTGAATGTAATATAGGATTTTTAGATAAACTAATTGCAGCATTATTACCACTGTATCTTTCACGTGTCTTTACTCCAACCAGTCATGAGTTTGGTGTCATCCCTCAACCTGTACCCCCTATGCTATGTATTTTCACATGTCTGCGAAATATATGCTGGAAGTTACTCTAGAAAAGTTGTTGGATATCCGTCAGAATGGGAAATGTCAACAACTTCCTGAGAGTGAAAATAGTTGGGAATTTACAGACGTCATTACTGTTGGTGTTTATAAGAAAGCAAAGTTTCTTTAACAGAGAACAAAAATGAACAAAAAGGAACGGTAAAATATATTGAAGGAGAATATATGGAAGGAGAATAATAAAAACTTATTTTATTGAATCAGGAAACATTACAATTTATAAAATTTAAAAATAACTACCCACTAACAATGTGTTCCTAGAATTAAGCCATTAAATAAAATGTATGAATCAAAATAACAAACCTAAATTGATTCCTTAAAACTAGGGAAATAATAAAAAAATAAAACAGAATTAAAAGGTGCAGTCCTGAAGCAATTTTCTAACACTCCTCCTTGCTTTAGGAGCTGCAAACACCAATTTTTTTCCTTAGAAGCTCGAACCTGCTACCTGAAAATGGTTTTGTAAATAAATCTGCAAGTTGATTTTCAGACTTGCAATAAATCAAAGTCACAAATTCATTTTTCTGCACTTCTCTTAAAAAAAACTTGATGTTGAAATGCTTAGTTTTCCCATGAAATACAGGACTATGGGAAATAGCGATAGCATCTTGGTTGTCAACGAAGATCTTGGTACTTTCTTTTTGCTCCAGACTTAAATCCATTAAAATCTTTCTTAACCATAAAGCTTGATTGACTGCAGTTGTTGCTGCAATAAACTCAGCTTCTGCAGTGGATTGAGCCACAATTTCTTGCTTCTTTGAGCTCCAAGAGAAAACACTTGATCCAAGAGTAAAACAATAGCCTGAAGTACTTTTCATATCGTCCATAGAACCTCCCCAATCACTATCAGAGAAACCTATCAGCTTAAATTCTTTGTTCCATGTGAACTTAACACCAAAATCACTTGTACCCTTCACATACCGAATCACTCTTTTGGCAGCCTTGAGATGCAATTCACTTGCACAATGCATGAATCGAGATAGAATACTTACAGCATTTAAAATATCAGGCCTTGTTGTCGTGAGGTACATCAAGCAACCAATCAAGCTTCTGAAATATCCTTCATCAACTTTGTTAGCACCATCTTCTTTGTGCAACTTTTCCTTTTGATTCATTGGAGTGCTTATTGGCTTGCATTCTTCCATTTGAAATTTCTTTAGTATTTCCTTTGCATACTTTTTCTGACATATGAAAATTTCACCTTGCCCTTGCTTGATCTCCATGCCAAGGAAGTAGGACATAACTCCAAGATATGTCATTTCAAACACCTTCATCATCTCCTGTTTGAAGTTTTGAATATGCTCTATATTGTTTCCTGTAACTAGTAGGTCATCAACATACAATGAAACAATAAGAATATCAGTGTCATTATGCTTGACATACAAGGTTGTTTCTGATAGACTTTTCTCAAATCCAAAATTCAGCAAATATTCATCAATTTTGCTATACCAAGCTCTTGGAGCTTGCTTTAGACCATAAAGAGCTTTCTTGAGAAGATAGACTTTATCTCCCTCACTTTCCTTCACAAATCCTTGGGGCTGCTTAACATAAATTTCTTCCTGTAAGATACCATTTAGGAAGGTTGATTTGACATCCAACTGGAACATTTTCCAGCTCTTTTGTGCAGCTATTACAAGGAGTAACCTGATTGTGTCCAATCTAGCAACAGGAGCAAAAGTGTCAGAATAATCAACACCAAATATTTGGGCATACCTTTTAACCACCAGTCTAGCTTTGTGTTTGTTGATTGAGCCATCAGCATTAAGTTTGGTTTTAAACACCCACTTAACTCCAATTACCTTCCTGTCTTGAGGCCTATCCACTAGGATTCATGTTTTGTTTTTCTCTATCATTGACAACTCCTCCTCCATTGCATTTATCCACCTTTGATCATTTTTTGCTTCTGCATAGTCAGCAGGTTCACATAAGGCAATATTGCACCTTTCATAAACATCTGAGAGCAACCTTGTTCCTCTCACAGGAGCATAATCCACTGTTTGATTCTGCCAGTCATCATCTTCTTCTTCAATGGTTGAATTGGAAAACTTGAGTTTCAGTTCTGCCATGTTTTGACCCTTCTTTTCTGCATCATCCAGGTTCAACTCTTCATCCTCCATGAAGTGAACATCCCTGCTAACAATAATATTTCCAGTTTGTGGTTGGAAAATTTTATAGGCTTTACTGACAGAATTGTAGCCTATAAAAATTCCTGGTGAAGCTCTCCTATCAAGCTTGTCACGCTTAATCTGTGGAACGTGAGTGAAACACAAACAACCAAATACTTTAAGAAATTTTAGAGATGGTTTATAACCATACCATGCCTCAAATGGTGTCATTTCTCTCACTGCCTTTGTTGGAAGCCTGTTTTGAAGAAACACAGTTGTATTTGCTGCCTCTGCACAAAACTTTTTTGGCAAATTCTTCTCATGCAACATGCATCTTGACATCTCCATGATGTATCTATTTCTCCGCTCACTAACTCTATTTTGTTGAGGTGTGTAAGGAGATGTAAGCTGATGCTCTATGTCTGAATCTTCACAAAACCTGTCAAATTCTGCTGAAGTATACTCCTTCCCATTATCAGATCTTACAATCTGAATTTTGCAGCTACTTTCATTCTCAACTCTTGTCTTAAACTTCCAAAAAACTTGAGCTACTTCTGATTTAAACTTTAAGAAAAAAATCCAGCACATTATGGTGAAGTCATCAATAAAGGTAATAAAATAAAGACTACCTTTTAAGGAAGGTGTTCTATGAGGGCCTGAAACATCTGTGTGGATGAGCTGCAATTTATGAGTGGCTCTCCATGTTGACTTTGGGAATGGATTTCTTTTTTGCTTTCCAAATTGACATGTCTTGCATGTTGGTATTTGATCATCAAGTTCTGGAAAATCAGCTACCATTTTCTTATACTGCATTTTCATCAGCCCTTGGTGATGATAATGCCCAAGCCTCTTATGCCAAACTTATGTTATGTTCTCCTTGACAAGAAAGGCAGCTTGCTCTTCCTCCAATGGATTTAGAGCAAAACTTTTTCCTTTCATTTTGATTTTGAAAATTTCTTGACTAGCTGCATCTCTAATCAAACAAAAATTGTCTTCAAAAGAGACTTTGAAGCCTCTTTCAATCAATTGGCCAACACTCAACAAGTTCTGTTGAATTTCTGGTACAAAAAGTACATCAGAAATTAACTTTGTACCTGAGCAACTTGTTATTGCAACAGTTCCCTTTCCTTTGACTGAAATATAATCACCGTTGCCTATTTTGACTTTGGTGATGTTGGTTGGCTTTAAATCTTTGAAAAGCTCCTTGTCATAGGTCATATGGTTTGTGCAACCATTGTCAATTAGCCAACTTTCATTTTCTTCACTGCTTGCAAAACAGGTGGCCACAAATAATTGATCTTCCTCCTCCTGTTCAACAACTTTAGCTTCTTCCTCTTGTGATTGATTTTTGCTCATGCATATGACTGCTTCATGTCCCATTTGATTGCACTTTATGCATTTTGCATCTGGTCTCCTCCAACATCTGAATGGAGGGTGACCCATTTTGCCACAATGTTGACAAGGAGGGTAATTTTTCTTTTCAGCCTTTCCTTTGTTGTAATTATTTGCACTGCTTTGACTACTGGCTGGATGATTCTTCTTGTAATTTTTTGCTTGTTGGCTCTTGGCTAGAAGAGCACCTTCAGTAGCATAATCTTCCCTCATCAATCTTCGTTGCTCTTGGGCCTGTAAGGCATGTATCACTTCAACAAGAGTGATTTTAGAAATATCCTTTGTATTTTCCAAAGAAGCAATAGATGCTTCATACCTTTCTAGTACGGTCACCAAAATTTTCTCAACAATTCTGGAATCTGTAAAATTACTTCCCAATAATTTTATCTTGTTGGCAATACCCAACAATTTGTCTGAATACTCCTTGATTGTGTCAGACTCTTTCATCCTTTGAAGTTCAAATTCTCTCATCAAGTTAAGCACTTGCATGCTTCGAATTTTTTCATCTCCATTATATTCTCTCTTCAGATAATCCCAAATTGCTTTTGCTGATTTGAGAGTCGTGATCCTAGTAAAGATGGTTGCAGAAATGCCAGCATAAAGACATGACTTTGCTTTTGCTTTTCGGGTTTTCTTCTCTTATGATTTTTGATCTGGGCCACAGTGGGATTGTCAGGCAGCGGAAGGATTTCATAATCTTCTTCTATGGCTTCCCAAAGATCTAAAGCTTCTAGGTAAGCCTCCATTTTGACAGCCCAAAGATCATAGTTTTCCCCATTGAAAATTGGAAAAGTTGTTTGGGAAAAGCTTGTTTCAGAATCCATTCTAAGGTCCCGTAAGAAAAAAAGCTCTAGATACCAATTGTTGGTGTTTATAAGAAAGCAAAGTTTCTTTAACAGAGAACAAAAATGAACAAAAAGGAACGGTAAAATATATTGAAGGAGAATATATGGAAGGAGAACAATAAAAACTTATTTTATTGAATAGGGAAACATTACAATTTATAAAATTTAAAAATAATTACCCACTAACAATGTGTTCCTAGAATTAAGCCATTAAATAAAATGCATGAATCAAAATAACAAACCTAAACTGATTCCTTAAAACTAAGGAAATAATAAAAAATAAAATAGAATTAAAAGGTGCAATCCTGAAGCAATTTTCTAACAATTACCATAGAATTTCCAAAACTTTCACCTTGAGAACAAGGTGTGTTAGGTACAAACAAAGTCCTACCTAGAAAAGTATTAATATTCTATCAGTGAGTTGTTGAGCTTTGTTACCAATTTGTGTTTCCAAGCCGTGTTGTCGAACTAGGTTGCCAAGCTGGAATGCAAGTTGGAATGCCGAGTTGGAATGCCGAGTTGGAATGATGAGCTGATCAGAAAACATAACCTCCCACAGTTGTAACCTTGTAAAACATACTATTATAAGCAGTTTGTGTATGGGTTGTTGTTAGCTTCACTTTTCTAGAATTTAGGAGGAAAAAGGGCGAGAGAATTTAGGTCCTCTTGAAATACATGTTTGAAACATATGGGTGTTCCATCAATCTTCAAAAGAAGCACCTAATTTGATCTTATTTTTCTTTTTTGAAAAACTAAGAAGACTTCTGTACAGTATATATTTATGTTATTTTCGCATAAGTGTTGCTTTCTGACTGATACTGTCTATGATAAATTATTATACTAGAAATTGGGATAATCAAACCATTAAAATAATGAAGTGTGCAATGGTGGAACAAAGAAGGCTCTCAAATTTAAGTAAGATTTTCACTTGAAATTTCAAATCATGACAGATTATTCCTTGAAGTGATAGAAAAAATAACAATAACAAAAGCATCACCTCGATTTCTCAACATGTAAATCATAAAGGAAGAGTTTAGTGAGAAAATGGAATTTGACAAACTCCCAAAGAAGAAACTTCCAAACACCAAACTCTCAACATTATAATGTTAAAACTTACCATGTGCTTGGCTATCTGTCATGATTCAAACATAGAAGTTTGATTTTTAACTATTACATCACAACACCACAGTTGCAACTTCGAAATAGAGAACTCCTATATTTAGTTAAAAATCATACAGAGGAATCTGTCACGAAGGTTTGGTTTAATCCATATAGTTTACGCCTACGAGAATTATGGCACTAATCCAGAAAATCAAATGGGTCTGTCTATAGAATCTATCACTCTCTGAGTACTATTAAGGAAATCATGATTCAGAGAAATGTGCTTTCCAGCTTTGCAATTTAAAAGGGAAAAGTGGCCTAAAGGAAAGAAAAAAGATAGATCTGGAAAGTAATGCTACTTGTTTGAATCTGCATCCCGTGAAGACTGGACTATTTACAAATTTTGAAGGGCTTTTTCAGTTGCAAGAAAATATTGCTTAAGATAAGATAAGTAAGAGCCACTTCCATTGGGTTGAGCAACATGGGCTATCAGCTGGTACAGATAGTTACACTTCTGACAGTGATAGCATTTGGAGCATTAAGGAAAGTAAGAGGAGAATGTAGCTCAGATGATTTGGAAGGTTTGATGGCATTCAAGAATGGCATTCAGATGGATACATCTGGCCGGTTGGCAAAGTGGGTTGGTAGGAACTGCTGTGAATGGGAAGGTGTTGTCTGTGACAATGCAACCACCAGAGTGACACAGATCCTTCTCCCAGGCCTCAATGAAAAAGATTTTGTTCAAACACAAATGGTGGGCCAGCTTTCTCCTTCCATGACACTCCTCACCTCTCTTGAAATCCTTGATCTCGGAGGCTTAGTAGGCCTCAGTGGAGCAATTCCCCTAACAATTGGGTTGCAAATGCCAAAGCTCCAAAAGCTTTACCTTTATGGTAACAATTTAACTGGCCCAGTACCAGAAAGCATTGGTGGTTTTCCAAACCTCCAGGAACTGGCACTGCATGAAAATAGGATATCTGGGTCAATCCCTTCTAGCCTTGGAAGTTTAAGAAAACTCAAAAGGCTGCTGCTTTACTCAAACCAAATTTCAGGTACAATACCCTTCTCACTTGGGAGTTTGACCAATTTGGTAGAACTGGATGTTCATGACAATGCTCTTATGGGTCATATACCCAACAACATTGGTCAGATGCTGTCTTTAGAGAAGCTTGATCTTTCAAGCAATATGTTAAGTGGAAGCATACCTTCTTCAATAACCAATTTAACTGCCATTTCAGTTTTGTATTTTGACACCAACTATCTTGAGGGAACCATCCCATTTCCCTCAAGACCTGGTGAAATGCCTTCACTGAACTTCCTAAGACTCCACAATAACCACCTGAGTGGAAACATACCTCCCAGTTTTGGCTACCTGGTTTCCCTTCAAAGAGTTTCATTATCAAACAACAAACTTGAAGGAGCATTGCCTTCTAATTTGGGCAATTTGCATTCTTTGACAGAGCTATACCTCAGTGACAACTCCTTCTCTGGCCAAATACCAAAATCAATAGGCCAGCTCTCTCAGCTCATAATGTTGAACATTTCCAACAATTTGATTCAATGGCCATTGCCTCAGGAGATGTCTTCCCTTCAAAACCTCCAGACACTTGATCTATCTTTCAACCCTTTGAGCCTCTCTTCCATTCCACCATGGCTTACAAGTATGTCATCTCTTTCCCGTCTTTACCTCGCAGCCTGTGGCATCAAAGGCCAAATTCCAGACTCATTGCAAACAACACAGAGTCCAATACAGGAACTGGATTTATCAGGGAACCTTCTCAGTGGACCAATACCATCATGGTTAGGATCCTTCAGTCAGCTCTACCTGTTAAACCTCTCAAGTAATTCACTTGAGTTACACATACCTGATTCCCTCACAAACTTGCCTGATCTTGCTGTTCTTGATCTTCACTCAAACAAGTTAACAGGCTCCATAACTGGAGTATTTAACACTGCTCAACAAGGTACTTCTGGGGGATCACTGACATACATTGATCTTTCTGATAACAACTTCTCAAGTGGAGTTGAGGCAATTGGTGTGGGAGAACAGTTAAACATTCAACATCTTAATTTGTCTCACAACCTTCTGAAGGGTACCTTGCCAGGTTCCCTTGGGAGGCTGAACTCCATTCACAGTTTGGATTTGAGCTTCAATGAATTAGCTTCCAACTTACCTGAAGTTCTGGCAAAGTTGACCTTGTTGGAGAGTCTGAAGCTGCAAAGTAATCACTTCAGTGGAAACATACCCAATGGATTTCTCAAGCTGAGAAAGCTGAAGGAATTGGACTTATCAGATAATGTACTTGAAGGGGAAATTCCAAAGGGTAAGCCTCTAATTGATTTTCCTGGGAGTACTTATTCTAGAAATAAAGGTTTGTGTGGAAAGCCTCTCAGTCCCTGTAAAGTTTGACAATTGTAAGATATGAATGGAAACCCGTGAAATCAATTGAGTTGTAAGTTTTGCTCAAGACCAAGTTATTTTGGCTACATATCATTGTGAAAATGTTTGCTTCTTTTGGGTGTAAAAACACAGAGATTCACTTGTTTCATTTCACTCCTGAAAAAAATAGAGAATCTCTGGTGTTCCTTAACATTCTTGTATCCCTCTTAGCAGAAACATGTTGCAAATGTTGTATTTTCCTTGTGAAGCTACTGAGAACAAAATTTAGATTCTCTATAATCATTGGGTGCTTAGAAGCCATATAATAGAAAGTTCCCAAATTTTCTATTAACTAAATGACAATCTGGAATCATCAAAATTAAAAATAAATGGCATTCTTGTTCCATTCAATTTTTCTGTCAAGTATCAACTTAACAATGCTAAAACAATATTTAACAAACTCTATTAGATTATCCCCAGCACTTTTTATTAACTTGCATTACAAAATAAGTAGCGGTGCTAAATTAGATTACACCATTGGATTGATTTGGTTGAACAGCAAAAGTTGAAGTAAGTGGCATCCTTATTTAACAAGAGTTGTTTAATGATTTCTTAAATTTCAAATTAAAATTACATGAACAATTTTAAGTAGAAATGACACTAAATTGGGTTGAATGGACTTGTCCTCTAGTTCAATATAATTTGGCAGGATTGACACTTGGGTGTTTCACACTGCACGTCCAAAAATGTTTCATCTTTGCACTTCTAAAATTTTCTAAAATACCTATAATGTCTTCCATTAAGATCTGATTATTTTAAAAGAAATTTTTTATTAGACTCTTTGATCCAGAATCTCAATCTCCATTAAAATATCTTATTTTTATAATTTTAAGATATATAGTTATTTTTTAATAAAAAAATAAGATTTTATAAATATATATATATATATATATATATATATATATATATATATATATATATATATATTTGCAATAATAAATTAGTTATGAATTAAATAATTTTGTTTATAAATATTTAATATTTATTTTAAATTATTTTAATAAATTAATAATACTTAACACTACCTAAAAATTATTTTAATTTTTTATATCATTTTTAAATAAATTTATTAATTTTAAATAAATTTATTTTTAAACACGTATTTTATTAGTTTCATTTGTCATTATTTTTTTTAATTTTTCAGTACAAATCAAAATAATAAATATAACAAATCCTAACTTTATATATGATAATAAGATATAAATAAGTAATAATGATAATTAATAATATAACTATTACAATAATATTTACAAAAACCTAAAATTTAAAATTTGAAAGTACAGAATAAAACTCTGCACAGTAAAACTCTTGGAGATGCACATTGAAACTCTTGGAGGTGCATGAAACACCTTTTGACATTTTCATCTAATTTGTTTTAGTCCATGTCAGTTTGTTATTTTTTAATTTTTACATTAAATGTAAAATATTAAAATTAAAATATTACAATTGAGAAGAGTAATAATTCATATAAAAAAGATATAAGTAGTACACAAATTTTAATTCTGTCAATTTTATTTAAACTCGTTAACATTTAAGATAATTAAACACTTTTAATAATTGTTATTAAAAAATAATTAACATTAATATATAATTTAAACCTTTTATCTTTACTTTTCGTTTTATAAATTTAAAATATTTCTTTCAGAATTAATTATTGTTGAAAAACAAAGTATCACACAATATATTGTGCTTTCTTCCTTTAATAAGGAATACTGATGGAGTCGTTCCTTTTTCTTCAGCTTCGAGATGGTTGTTGAAGATCTTAGTTTTTATTCTAGTGAGCTTTGATGGTCTATCGAGAAGAAAGTTTATTACGGAGATACAAACACCAATGAAATATGAGTCCAATCATATAAGGGATTAACATCACTCTCTACCTAAAACCTTAAAGCAATAGGTTAATGGGTCTTTCATCTTTGTATAATATTCTACTTTCTAATTTCTCTTCAATGTGGGACTTGGACTCACACTTGGATTCCCAACAATCTCTCCCTTAAGGGTGAGTCCCTTCCACATAGGTACACTCTCCCTCCAACGGAAGAATTTCCAATCAACCACAACCACAAGTAGCCCTTTGTACTGCCATTCATCTTAACGGGACTTGCTTACCTGAATACCCTTTGCCAGGAAGACTTTCGGTATAGGGACCATTATACTCGTCTGAGCCGGTCACCAAGACGAACCATTGGCTCTGATACCATTGTTGGGTCTATCAAGGAGGAGGTTCATCAGGGAGACACAAACACTAATGACATCTAAGCCCAACCATATAAGGGATTGACACCACTCTCTACCCAAAACCTTAAGGCAATGGGTTAATAGGTCTTTTACCTTTATATAATGCTCTACTTTCTCATTTCTATCCAATGTAGGACTTGGAGTCACACTTTGATTACCAACAAGCTTAAGCTGCAAGGATAGGAAGTCATATTCTTCTTTTGCAAGTCGATTGGAGGCTTTTGTCGCAAGATTTGAATCCAACTCACAACATTCACCTTTGCAAGTCATAACATTTATCCGTGAACCATGGTGGACAACTTGGATATGATGTCTTTTACTCAATGGGTCATGGCTTTTGATCCATTTTTCAGCATCTAAAAACATATGCTTATGCTCACCTCTGAAAATATACTTTCATACTCTCTTTTCTTCTCTCTCACTCTCTTATTTATCTTATATTTTTCTTTATAATATTATGGATACTCTTACTCTTTTAAAAGGAGTTTTACTTGCTAGTTGTGTTATTCTCAAATTTTTCGAAAAGTTTCTGTTGTATCTTGAGGAACTTATGCAACACACTGCGAATAAGTTCTTAAGGACAATGGATCTACATGCCTCGAAAAATTATTGTTCGTGATTATTGTCGTTATCTTATAACAATCTTAAGGACTTATGGATGACATCAACAACCCAATCTCGAAGAATTAAACAGTGTTTCCAAAACTTAGACGATTATCACAAAACCATTCCCGGATGTGTCAAAAATTGAGGTCTTCTTTGGTCAGAACTTTCGACGCTGGCAAAAACATGTGTGTATCCTCTTAAACATGTATGGAGTTGCTACTGCTTTTTCATCTCCAAAACCCTACCTTAGTCTCCCTTTAAATTCAAAATAAGTTGAAGATTAGATTCATACGAACAAGGTATACCGACATACTTTACTTAGTGTGCTTTCTAACAATTTGTTCAATGTGTATTATTCTTATAAGGAAACGAAAGACATGTGAGATTCGTTGATTCTCAAATATATTATTGAAGATGTCATCAGACAAAGGTTCGTCATAGGGAACTACTACTACTAGGAGATGGTTGAAGAGAATGACATAATGTCTTAAATCAATGAGTACCACAAACTGCTTGAAGATATCAAAGTAAAGAATATTCTTCTACTCGATGAGTTTCTTTCAGAACTTATGATCAAGAAATTGTCGCCATCCTTGGCTGATTACAAACAAAAGTTGAAACACGGACACAAGAAAATGTCGCTTTCAGAGCTCATCACACACATAATTATTGAAGATACCAACAAGAAATAGTGTACTACTGCAAAGACCAAAGCTTTGTCTATAAAAGCAAATATGGTAGAAGTCAAACCTGCTCCCAAAACGTATGAACACAAACTTGATCATTGAAAGGAAAAATAATTTTCGAAAATTTCATCCCAATGGATCTAACCCCAACTTTAAGAAGGAAGGAAATTGCTTCGTATATGAAAAGTCAGACCATCATGCACCACAATGCAGGCGCAAAGAAAGAAACGACAATCCTCGTAGGGTAAATATAGTCGAAGGAGAGGATACTATTATTGCAGTCGTTTCACAAGTAAATTTGATGACCAATGTGAGCAAGTGGGTGGTAGACTATAGTGCTACCATGCATATATGTGCAAACAGAAGTGCCTTTACCTCCTACGCTAGTACAAGTCATGGAGAAGAACATGTTTACCTTAGTGATTCTAGGACAACTCTTATTCTGGGAAAAGGAAAAGTTTTTCTCGAGCTCACATATGGAAAGACTCTGGCCTTGAGTGATGTGCTACATATGAAAAAGTTGTGGTTAAAGTGTCACTTGAGTCTAGCAAGATTATAATGACAAAAAATAATGTTTTGTGCGGAAGTGATATTGTGATCAAGATCTTTTTATACTCAATATTTCTGAAAATATTAATGAATCTTATTATTTTGCTTATATTGTTTATTCATATGATATGTGGCACATGCTGGATTAAGACATGTGAATTCTTCATATGCTATGAAATTACAATGACTAAGATTAATTAATATGCATGTTAAACAAGTAGTAAATGTGATATATGTGTAGAATCTAAAATAACAAAAAAAAAACATGTTATCTTGTAGATCGTCAAACTGAATTGTTATGGTTAATTCATATTGATCTAACTTATTTAAGACAAACCATTTATAGAGGTGGTAAAAATTATTTTGTAACCTTTATAGATGATTATTCTATTTACATCAAGTGTACTTAACCAAACATAAAGATGAAGCATTTGATATGTTTTAAACTTATAAAGCAAAAGTAAAAAAACAATTGAATAAGAAAATTAAGAGGATTAGATCATAGAGGTGGTGAATATGTCCTATTTAATGAGTTTTATGTTAGAGAAGGTATTGTCTAAGAAAACTTCACCATATTCACCTGAGTCTAATGGAGTAGCCGAGAGAAAGAATAAATCTCTTAAGGAAATGATGAATGTCATGCTTATTATTCTAATGCACCTGATAACCTTTGGAGAGAAACCTTTCTCTCTACATGTTTTTTACGAAATAGTACTCATAAGAAAACTAGTAAAACTCCTTATGAGTTGTGGTGAGGTTACCAACCTAATCTTAAATATCTGAGAGTGTGGGGTTGTCTAGCTAAGATGATGTTACATAATCATAAGAAAAGGAAAATAGGCTCTAAAACCTCTCATTGCATGTTCTTAGGTTGTGTTGAACATAGTGCTGCCAATAAGTTTATTGTTCTTAAAAGTGATGTACTATAGTGTAATTTTATAGTGGAGATGAAAAAAGCTGAGTTTTTTTTTAACATGTTTTTCCATTAAAGGTTAATGAGACATCTGAACCTGTTGATAATAATAATAGTGATGTCTTGTGTGAGGGTTTAAGAAGAAGTAAAAGACAGAGGAGGGAAACTTCCTTTGATAATGATTTTTATACTTATCTCGTTAATAATGATCCAACTAGCTTTGTAAATATTATTAATACTCCTAATGCAAAACAGTGGGATAAGGCCATTGAGACTGAAATTGAATCAATCCAGAAAAATAGTACTTGGACCTTAGTAGATTTTCCTATAGGAGAAAAACTCATTAGTTGTATGTGGATCTTTAAGAAATAAAGCATCACCATGATCGATCTATAGAGAAGTATAAGGCAAGATTAGTAGCAAAAGGCTTCACTTAGAAACCCAACATAAATTATTTTGATACCTTTGCCCTTGTGACTAGGATTTCCTTTAATCGAGTGTTGTTAGCCTTAACACTTATCCATAAGCTAGTGATACACCAAATGGATGTTAAAACTGCCTTTTTGAATGGTGATTTTTAGGAGAAAATCTATATGACTCAACTTGAAGGGTGTCTTGTACTTAGTCAAGAGAATAAAGTATGCAAACTTTTAAAATCTTTGTATGGGTTGAAACAAGCACCAAACAATGGCATGAAAAACTTGATAATGTGTTGCTTTGTGATGGTTTTTCACTAATGATATTGATTAATGTGTATACTCTAAATCTAAAAATGGTTATTGTGTCATTATATGTTTGTATGTGAATGACATGTTAATCTTTGTAAAAGTGTTATAGACTGCATTATGAGAGGTTAAATTTTGTAATTAAAATTTTATATGGTGTAAGAATTTTAGTTTAAACAAACTTTTTAATGATTTTCATGTCCTTTATAGGTGGTGTATGATTTGTAGCATACACTTGATAAAAACACCTATAAGAGTGTCATGTGGGGCCGCTTGCATGAGATATTGGCATGATCTCAAAAGCACTCATGAATACCAGACACATGCATAGCCTAGTAAATGAACACAACGATAACAACACAGATTATGAGGATATATTGTGATTAATAAACCTCTAACATATGTCAAGTATCCTTGGTTCATATAACTTGTTATACCAATTACATTATGCATTACAACCCATGATAATTCTTTTCTTTCTTTCTTTTTCTTTCAATCTTTCTTTCTATCTTTTGCAATATATGGGGGATCGTTGGAATAAAGAGTATCGCAAAAGATAGCTTTGCTTCATTTAATAAGAACCCTAGAGGAGTTGTTCTTCTTGTTTTAGCTTCGATATGGTTGTCACAAATCTTGGTCTTCCTTTTAGTGAGCTTGAGCCGCAAAGATAGGAAGTCACGTTCTTCTTTTACAAGTCGGTTAGAGGCTTTAACAACAAGATTCACGTCTATTTCATAATAAAAGATTTAAAGAATAATTTTGATGTATTATTTCAAAGAGTAGAGTACCATATATATACATTCAAGGATCTTATAATTCTTCATCTATTAAAGGAATGACAGGTGCACAAATTATAATAATATCTAAATTATAACTAACACAATATTTGATTGTCTAATATCCTTTAATAGAATATTTGGCATATCTTAACACCCCCACTCAAGTTGGTGCATGGATATCACACATTCCCAACTTGAATAGAGACTCATTAAACAATCTTCTTGACACTCATTTGGTGAGAACATCAGCCAACTGCAATTCTGATCTTACAAAAGGAAATGAAATTATTCCAGCTTCAAGCTTCTCTTTGATGAAATGTCTATCAATCTCCACATGTTTTGTTCTATCATGTTGCACAGGATTGTGAGCAATTTCTATAGCCGAAGTATTTTCACAGTACAAACTCATAGCTTCATTTTGTTTAAAGCCTAAATCTGATAGCACATTTTTAATCCACAAAAGTTCACATACACCTAGTGTCATGCCTCTGAATTCTGCTTCAGCACTAGATCTTGCTACTACAGGTTGTTTTTTACTCCTCCAAGTTACAAGATTCCCTCCTACAAAAGTAAAGTATCCAGAGGTAGATCTTCTATCATCTTTTGAACCTGCCCAATCTGCATCAGTGTACCCTTCTACCTTTAAGTTTTCATGATTTGAGAACAAAATTCCTTTTCCCGGAGCAGACTTCAAATATCTCAAAATCCTTTCAACAGCATCCATATGAAGCTTCCGTGGGTCATGCATAAATTAACTAACAACATTCACTGCATAGGTGATATCTGGACGTGTATGACACAAATAAATTAATTTTCCTACTAGCCTTTGGTATCTTCCTTTGTCTATGCTTGCTGAATCTGAGCATTGAAAGAGTTTATGATTTTGTTCAATTAGTGTATCAGCTGGTTTACTCCCAAGCAACCCAGTTTCCGACAGTAAATCAATAGTATATTTTCTTTGGCATAGAAAAATACCATGTTTTGATCTAGCTACTTCAATACCCAAAAAATATTTGAGGTTTCCAAGTTGTTTCATCTCAAATTCAGATGCAAGGTATTGTTGTAAACTAGAAATCTCATCTTGGTCATTTCCTGTAACAATCATGTCATCTATATATATAATCAAAGCTGTAATTTTTCCTTTTCCTCTCTTAAAAAATAAGGTGTGATCAGAGTTACTTGCTCTATAGCCAAAAGCCTTCATAGACTTGGTAAACCTTCCAAACCATGCTCTTGGGGATTGTTTTAATCCATATAGAGCCTTATTTAATTTGCAAACCTTCATTCCAATTGAATCAGTCATGCCTGGTGGAGAATCCATATAAATTTCTTCTGAAATTTCTCCGTGTAGGAAAGCGTTTTTCACATCAAATTGTAGAAGAGGCCAATCTTGGTTTGCAACTAGCGACAAAAGTATTCTCACAGTATTGAGTTTGGCTACTGGTGCGAACGTCTCTTGGTAATCTACACCATAAGACTGAGTGTAACCTTTAGCCACAAGTCGTGCTTTATACCTCTCAATAGTTCCATCATCTTTATGCTTAATTGTAAAGACCCATTTACAGCCCACAGTTTTCTTCCCTTTTGGTAAGGACACAAGATCCCAAGTGTTGTTTTTTTCTAAAGTTGCCATCTCCTCAACCATTGCTTCGGTCCATCTAGGATCTGCCAAAGCTTCCTGTACATTACTAGGAATAGAAATTGAAGATAATTGAGATACAAATGATGCATATGACTGAGATAACCTGTGAGATGACACATATTTACTAATGGGATATTTAACTTTGGCTTGGAGGTCTGGTTCATATTTAACTGGAGGTTGACCACGGTTAGAACGAGGTGGAAGAATATATTGAACAGTAGTAGACTCAGTGTTTGGTTTGCTGGTGGTCTCACACAGACAAGAATCAATTCCATGATCAATTTCATCTAAATTAGTATTATCAGAGATAGGATCAGAAGGTACCTCTAAAGAGTCAAGTTGAACCTGTGGAGAAGATTGAGCCAATTGATTATGATCAGAAGACACTGTATTATCCAGAAAAGAAGGGTCCATATTTAGGATTGGCTCACTTCCTGCAGAATGATCCTCACACAATAATTTATCTTCACAATCAAACATACCAACATCATGATTATGCACTTCACTTTCATTGCCTCCCTGAAGTGGAGAATCAACATAAAAAAGTTCATGCTCATTAAATGTCACATCCATAGAAATATAAAATTTCCTTGATGGTGGATGGTAAGCACGATAACCTTTTTTAGTTGATCCATACCCAACAAAAACACATTTGATCGCTCGTTCTTCAAGCTTTGTACGTTGATGTGGGTGTAAGTGAACATATATAACACATCCAAAAATATGAGGTGGTAAATAAATTATGGGAGGAAGGATACAATGATCAGACAACACATCAAAAGGCCTTCGAAAGTTAAGCACACTAGAAGGAGTTCGATTAATTAAATAAACGGCAGAGCTCACAGCCTCACCCCATAAATGAGATGGGACATTACCATCTATCAAAAGTGATCTTGTCACCTCTAATATATGTCTATTTTTCCTCTCAGCCACTCCATTTTGTTGTGGTGAATAAGGACATGTAGTTTGATGCAAGATGCCTTTAGAGTTCATGAACTCTATTAATTCAGTCTTAAAATATTCTCCTCCATTGTCTGATCGAATGACCTTAATAGATGTGTTAAATTGTGTAACAATCAAATGATAGAAGGAACGAACCACATCACACACATCACTTTTATATTTAAGCAAATATACCCAGGTTACCCGAGTACAATCATCAACAAAACTGATAAACCATTTTTTTCCATTATGTGTAGATTGCCGGGCAGGGCCCCAAACATCTGTGTGAATTAATGAAAAAGGAAAATTAGTTTTGTTATTGCTTAAAGGAAACACAACACAATGATTTTTTGCCAAAACACAAGTTTCACAAAAAAAATCAGAAATATTGCATTTATGAAATAGTGATGGAAATAATTTTTTTAAATAACCAAAAGAGGGATGTCCTAACCGTCTATGCCACAACCAAATTTCTTTTTTGTTTTTATCTTGTATGTGATCGTTCGCAAGACAAGTCTATCCTTTTTTTATGGTTTGATTGTGAGACATTTTCAAGATCATACAATCATTCACTCTCTCTACCACTAGCAATCTTCTCCTTGGAATGGATGTTCTGAAAAAGACAACGGGTTGGGTAAAATAAGGCAACACAAGAATGTGATTTGGTTAACTTGCTGACGGAGATAAGATTACAGTTTAATGTAGGAACAAATAAAACATCAGGAATCGATAAGGAGGGTGAGAGGGATATAGTACCTATACCTTCAATAGGAGATGAGACCTCATTGGCATTAATAATAACAGTTTTAGAACAATTAGAGGAAAAATTAGTAAATATATGAGGATCACAAGTCATATGATCAGTAGCACCCGAATCAATTATCCAATCATTATCCTTAGTAACAACAGAAAGATTAAGGGCAGAGTTAGATATACCTGACTTGGTCACAAATCCGGCAGCAGTAGAAATATAACTCTTGGAAGCAGCGGAAGTTCCAGAATCATGTTTCTCCCATTGATTGTCATCGGAAGAAGCCATCAGAAATATTCAATGAAAAAAAGCACTGATTCCTATATCTTAGAGGATATCAGTGTTGGCTCTTGATACCATAATAAAATATTTAAAGAATAATTCTGATGTATTATTTCAAAGAGTAGAGTACCATATATATACATTCAAGGATCTTCTAATTCTTCATCTATTAAAGGAATGACAGGTGCACAAATTATAATAATATCTAAATTATAACTAACACA
The DNA here is from genome assembly GCF_016808095.1 of Vigna angularis. Taxonomy (NCBI): domain Eukaryota; kingdom Viridiplantae; phylum Streptophyta; class Magnoliopsida; order Fabales; family Fabaceae; genus Vigna; species Vigna angularis. The sequence continues at coordinate 22,763,065 of NC_068979.1, read as the reverse complement.
ATATTTGATTGCCTAATATCTTTTAATAGAATATTTGGCATATCTTAACATTTCACAATGTTCACGTTTGCAAATCACAAAATTCATTCATAAACCATAGTAGGCAGCATGGATCTAATGTGTTTTTCTCAATGGATCGCAACTTCTAATCCATTTTCTAGCCTCTACCTCTGAAAATATACTTTCATTATCTTTTCTTCTCTCTCACTCTTATCTATCTTATATTTTCCTTTATAATATTTTGGATAATCTTACTCTTTTAAAAGGAGTTTTACTTACTACTTTTTAGAAAAATTCCTAATGTATTTTAGAAGACTTGTGCAACAAAGTACAAATAATTTCTTAAAATGAATAGATTCACACGCCTCAGATCATGATTACTGTCAATATCTTACAACAATAAGATGATACCATTATTTTTTAAATAAACATATATAACAGCTACTAAATACTATACATATACTCGTTAAATCAACTATATATACTATCTAAAAACTCATTAATTGAGTTATGATTTATGTTGAAAAGATTGGCAAACTGACCCAAATGAGTTTATATTTACTCTTTAATATAAAGATATACCTAACTATACATGTTAAAATTTTGTGAAGTCTACTCTTAAAATTCTGGTTTGACAATTAAAGCACTTAGGTGAGTTATGCGTCTGACACCCTTCATATTATTGAATTGAACCCAAACACAAACATTTCCACCAGCAGTTGCTTTCAATCACTATACACACGTTCAATTCGCAACACAGTACTTTTACACTTGTGGTAGTTGTACAATCAGGAATCACCTCCATAAATAAACATAAAAAAAGACATTTCTTCAGAACCCACGTGTTCCCATTTATGTTGCTTTATCATAATAATTTTTTCAATCAACCAATGACTAAGTAGGCCTAGGTAGGTCCATGTTTCTATTTCAAGTTGGCATCTTCAATCACACGCATGTTGTTGTTGTTCTGATTCATCACAAAAAACCCATAACAATTTCCTTATTATACCACATAATATTCACACGTAACTGAGTATCATCAGTGTTATCTTCTGATAAAACGTGTTATCAGTGTTATCAGTTTTATCTTCTGATAAGACTCAAGTGAATTTTATGTGATAATAAAAAGTATACACGCAAAGAAAAGCTTCTAGAAATTACCATTATAAATCATAAACTGTGAGATTGCAAATGCTTGTGTTATTTATATTTTTATATCAGAGGGGATCCTGAGTTAGCCCCAGTTGTTGGTAATTCATGAAATCAATGCCATTTAATCTAATACAACATAACACATGTTCTGGCAGCTCCTCTTGTTTGTTGCCCTGATGCACCAAATGTTACAAAAATCAGTTTAAGTATCAGAGAGAATAAAATAGATTTTGGCACAAGAGAAACTACTTGCCTGAATTGTGAGGCCAACATCTAGCGTGCAAATCTTCAATCTGTCAAGGAATGCTTCAAACCCTTTCCTGGATATATAACTGAATCTATGCATATCCAAATCAATCTCAAAGTAATTTTCACCCTGTAAAAGGTTAATTGAATTAGAGATATATTGTTCATTAAACAATTTATCGTTTTAAGGATTATGTAACTCTGCTAAACAATATCAGTAACATGACAAAAATATGTTCATATGTTTCTTCACATCACATAGCATGTTGCATGACTTGTTACTTTTGACTTTTTCTGAGTTGTGAAATTTTTCTGTATGAACAATAATAACATTGTTCATTAAATGGTTAGAAATATCAAAGTGTTAGGTGATTGGAAAGAAATGTTGACAAATTAAAGTACTGCACGTGGAGGTCCCTTGTCTTTTATAGTGAAATGACACTACTGAATTGCGAGGCAAAGATATAAAGGCAACACAAGAAATCCATAAAGATGAAACCAAAGAGTACACATCAACCAGGAGAAGGAGCCCACAGGAAAACTAGAACTTTACCTTTCAATTTTACAAAGTCCTAATTTCATGATATTCATTTTTGTTTTTCTGAGTGTGATTTTCCATTCTGAATTAACTGCTAGATAAATACAATTCTAGACATATCATGCTGCCACTAACTGCCATCACTAATCACAGAATGAAATGAATGTGGACACAAGCAGGACCACCTTATCATTAAAGTATAATAACACCTATGCATGTATAGAACGTCACGTTCAGATTCTGTCTGTCATATTCAGCTTCAAGATGCTATCAAATGAAACAACGGGATGATTAAATGAGTTTATGCATGTAAAAACAGCTTGGTTTTCTCATTCTGCAAGATCATTCAAGATTTTATATTGTTCATTATCAAGTTGAGTAGTTATAACTTATAACAGGTTTTTGTTGAAAGAAACCATTATAATCAGTGCCTTAGAGGATGAGTCATGAGACAAACCGTGAAAAACTCATGTTGGGGACGTGAAAGAACAGGTTTCTCATTGTAAGCTTGCATAAGCTTCCTCTCTGCTGCACTCAAATGAAGATCTTCCAAGTTGACAACACGGCCTAAAATTTTCAACCTTTCCCTGAAGGGTGCAATTGTATCTACAGGAAAACCCTTTACCTTTTCAACTTCATCGTCCATCAATCTCTGTAGAAAGATGTAGATAGATATTATTTCATCAGCTACACATAGGTCAGTGAAAAGAAGTAATAGAGCTTTCCTCAAATTAACAGACAAAAAGTCAACAATATGGTAATTCAATAGGAGACATTATCAGGGAATATTTGGTTATGGCATAATATCTATTTATCAGAGTTTCACACGTTCTCTATATATCAAACTAAGGAAAAAAGAAAATAGAAAACCACTAAGACAGTTAAGATAAAACACCAACTAATAGATTGTCTTTTGTGTTTTTCATCAGATGAATCATGATCTAGAGCTAATACATCACACTTACTCTGAATCCTTTTATTTTGTGGACAATAATATCAGTAACCAAGAAAATATAGAGATGACAGCAATTTTAACAGGATGTACCACACTATCAGGAATATTGAGCACTAATTGACACATGAAGGCTCCATCTTACTCTGATGCTTTCTTGAAAAGGCAGTGGAAGTTCCTTGGAGTAACTTTCCGAAAGTTTAAAGTACAAAACAATGCTCATTCCTTCACCATCAGTTTCTCCTTGAAAAAGTGTGGCAGGATAGAGTGGAACCTAAATTCCGCAAAACAAAAAAGTATAAGAATATGCAGCAACAATTTTATAAATTGTTCTGTTGACAATAATACCATATTAACGAAAAGGCAAAAAGATAACTAAGGATTAGAATGAACCTACAAGGAATCCCTGTTGGAAATAGAACAAGTAATAGCAATTATACCATAAAGTATAACTAGATTTTAGCAATGTAGGAGTACCTGAACGTTTACAACTAGTATGGGAGGAAATTTCCCAGAGGAACTCATAACAGGAAGTTCCACAAAGCGAGCTATGTGGTCTACTTTCCGTGGGGACAAGAAAACATCTACACCAAATGGGTAATATGCAGAATAGTTAGGAGCAAAGTCCTTTTTCTTATCCCTGCATAACAACAGCAAAGTCAAACATTATTTTGTCTGTGAAACATCTTATTTTTATTTTAAAAATATTTATGCATTTATTAACACGTGGGTGAACATGCACTGTCAAACAAACTACAGACAAATCTTAATCTTACTTGAAATAATTTACTCCTCGAACTTTGAAAGTGCCTGCATCAATCTGTGACCAACAATCAAGCATTTTCTTCTCAATTGGACAAAAGGGTACTTGAGAACCTGCAATTGGTCTTTGTAGAAGCGTTTTTGAGGAAACTGAAAACAAGAAAAGGGAACGAAAATAAGAATTACAGCAAGTGTATTTTCTCTAATAACATCACAAGATAGATGTGTATTCTCTTGGAAAAATGCAATTTACTAAAAATGTTTTCCTTCCAGCTATTAGACACAAAAAACTCTTAAAGATACTCAAACTAATGTTAAGATAAAATGAACCATAGTCACAAGAAAACTGTTTCAAGAATTCCAACTCACATAGAGTAGCATTCCCATGTCCTTCTTTCCATTTGAAGGAAACTTTTGTAGCAGTCTTCTTCCTTGCATTAGGAGGACTAGAACTTGATGATCTTCTCTTTTCAACAGAAGAAATGGTAGACGCAAGACATGGCAAACAATTGTTAGGAAGAATCCCACAGTTATCCAAAAGTCCATCATCCTTGTTGGAGTTTGCGTCCACTGAGGAAATTTCGTCAAGGAACACAGGCTCACGTGGAGAATCAATGACATCTACACCAGAATATTGGACATCTGAACTTCTGGAAGCCTCAGAGATATTAGCAAAATGGCTTGTCTGTAACTCCTGTTTCTGAACTTGATCTGTGGAAACTCCATGGTTGGCATTTCTTGAAGATGGAAAACTCAATACAGAACCTCCTTCAATCCCACTTAGAGATACAACATCTGCAGATATAAATTATCTTAATAATAATTTTTAAGGGTAATAGTATCTAAAAATCAAAGAAATGGGAACAAAATTAACTATATTTAAAAACTGAAAATCATACCATCAGGAACACTCTGGTAATCATCATCACAGTCAGAGTCAAATACTGCAACCGAATCAAACCATGCCTCTTCAATACTTCCTGTTGCAGTTGCCACAAATTAAAATTAGCAATGATAAAAGCCAAACTAAAGCTTGCTAGGATTTCAGAAGAAATAAATGGTTTGTGCAGTAGCTGTAATAAATACAAGATGCTACATTGAATTATTTTTAATAAAGGTGAGTTGGGTCTGAAATGATATTCCTAATGACAAATTAAAAAGTATATTCTGTTCTCGTTTCAGAATTAACATTAATTTGCTTCAAATGTAAGTACTAATAACATGGATCTAAATCCAGTAACAAATGCTAGTTTTATGAACTCGTTGTTCAAGCCTAAAAAGCGAAGCTTGAATGGGTAGAGGCATATCATAAATGCTCAACTCACCAACTACAATTGTGCTCAACCACCTACCCATAGACATGATATCAGTATTACTGTTACCCACGAATTTCAACACCATTTTTCCACCTGAAGTCTTACTACGTTTATCCTAAGTCTTAGTCTGAAAACTAAATTTCAATTCCTCCCTTCATAATGAAAATAGAAATAGTTTAGCTAAGCCTGCAAGTATATCACCAACACAAAAATATTGACAATACTTTCGGTTGAAAATGACGATAATTTGCACCAATTATTAACATCCACTTCATCCTCCTATGAACCATTTCTTCGCTTTAGCTTCAGCTGCAACTTCGGATTTACAATGACTATACCAATCCTTTACACGCCAAGTGACCAACTCCACCAACAACATTTCCCAAAGTTCAAAACTCCAAGTCTCCAACAACCCGAAAAGGACCAAAAAAATGGTTTGAGACTCGCCACAGCAGAATTATAAGTTTCCAACAAACAACAAGAATTGTAATTCAAAACAAAAGAAAACCAAACATATGTCTGCTCTCGCATTTACAACCTTCACTCCCGATAATCCTTTGACAGAAATGCAACCCAGAAGACCAAACAAAAGATTGAAAAAAAAGATGCAGTAAAACATCAACCTTGGAAAGTGGGGTTGGCAAAGGAACAATCAGGCAACCCTGCCACATCAACCTTGTCCAATGATCCCTTACACAACCGTGAAGTAACTCTTCTCCTGAGTCCCTCTCTCCTCCTCTTCCTCGTTTTCTTCTTGGAAGAGCTCAACCTCCCTCCCACGCACCCTTGTGGAGTTGAAACACACGCTCCCATATCATCAACACCTTCGTCTCAGATCCCTCACCACCACCACCACCACCACCCCAGAAAGTTCTGTCATATAGACACCTTGATAAGGAAAACACCATAAACCAAATAGAAATAGAAAATGAGCCAGTGAATAAATAATCAAAAGGAGAACTTCAAGAAGCTACCGGCTCAGGCTTTTTGTTGAAGTTACAAGAAAGACTTCCACTTTCTTTGCCCCCATATCATAATGAAACCAATAAATAAGCTACCCCAGAGAAACAGAACTCGAAAAATGAAAACAATAAAAAAAGTCAAAATTTTCATCCATATGATGATTCTAAGAAAATAATAATAGTAATAATACGGTACAGTAAGGGTAGTTGTTGTGGTTGGCAGGACCGTGAGGGTCCCGTGTGCCACGTGGCGTAAGATTATTAGGCGAACGTGTGGAAGAGTGGTGCAGAATGCAGAGATTGTGGACCAAGTTCTACGTTGTTGCTTGCTACTGTTCTTTTGGCGTTTATCTGACGTCGTTTCACACACTCATGTAAAGTTCTCAGTATCTTTATCCATGTCCGTATATTGCGTGTAGTCAATCCAAATCTGTGTTTGGAGAGCAAACCAAAGCTCACTGCGTAGAGACACCAACATTCATATTAGTCCCTTTTCCTCAATCACACCACCAACATGGGTCCCCTAAAGCTCAGGTTTTTATGATATATGTGCTGGATATGAATCACATTTAGATCTGTACCACCCAGATAAACCCTTTTATCACTCTTTATTTTCCTTTCAAATTCTTAATTTTTATTCATCAAACATGACATATTTGAATTTCTGACACTGATGTTATGTTATGACATTCTTCTTAACCTCATCTTTGTTTCTGCTAAAAAATAATAATCAGTTTGTGGAGATTCTAAGAACTATTTAAAAAAGATAATATCTCTCATAATCGATATTTGCCCACCACATGTTTGATTAATTAACATATTGTTTGAACTTTTGAGGAAAATATCTCACCATGTGATTCACAAGATCAAATTCATGACAGTGTTACTGTTCAAACATGTTACACTCTAGGGTTTTCTTTTCACCGCTTGAATTGTTTGTGGTAATGCTATAGATTACAGGAGAGAGAAATGATCAAACTTTTCCTTCAAAAAAAGATAGGCCAAAAATGTCATTATCAGTCCAATTCTTAATTAGGACAAATAGGTTATGTTTGGGACAAATGAACCTCTCCTTGAGATGTTCTAATGAATTTTCACCAAACCAATAATGATATTCAGTTCCATGGTGACTAGCCACTGTTTATCTTAATGTTCAATGATTATGAATGAATCAATTTGATAAAGCAAGTTCCCCGAAAGAATGTAGAAATTTTGTAGATGGAGACATTTTTATTGTCAACATAGAAAACTCACTATTCCAAGTACACGGTTTCAGTTACATAAAATAGGGGAAATTGCCAAACAAAACTTCAACTTCAATTTTATATTGATCTTAGTTTGTCTCTATGTGCAATATCATTTAACTCATTTCTCATGTTTTTTTTTTCAAATTTCTTTCTTTCTTTTTTGACTGATCTTATTGGTGATAAAATCTTATATATTTGACATTTCACAAATTATATATAAATTAAGAAATAGGATGTCTAAAGTTTAATATTAAAAATGTGGACTCACCATATCATTGATTAATTGTGACTATGTGATAATGATTAGGTTGGTAGAACAAAAGTTGGGTGTATAAGAAATTCAAAATATGATAACGACGTTCGATATGTTGAAAGAAAAAGCAATGCATCATTTATAATTTCTTGTGTGAAGGAAATTTGATGAATCATGCCATCATTACTTTATGAAAAGAATACACTATTAGGGCAAAAAATATCATTCATGGTTAAATTTAAGTTTTAAAAATATGGTTCAAGAAAACTGCGTACTATAAATAGCATTGGAATACGACCTTTCTCTACCACTTGATGATTAATTATTAATCACAATGAAAAGCTGGTTATATTTTTAAGCAAGGGTTATTTATAGCATTAGGAATTTAACTTTTGAAAAATAGCAAAAAAGCAGCTAGAAAATTTGTACTTGGTTTAAGAAAGGAATAAAAAGAACATAAATAAGTGATGGGAAAAAATGCTGAGTGAAATTTTAAACTATTTAATATAAAATAATTAAATGTGGAAGAAATAGGAGAGGGGAAAAAGAATTTTCTTTTTCTAGTTGTTTAAATAGAAACAAAATAAAAATGTGACTTTCTTAATGTGTTTGATTGGAAGAAAATAAAGTGTAGAGTAACATAAATACATGAAAAAAGGAGAGAAATATTGTGAATGGAAATAATGAGAAATAGAGTAGATTCTACGTTTAATTTAAGAAAAGTAAAAATATAAGTTAATCAATTTTCATAAACTTCTATTTTTCCTCACCTTGATTGAAACTCTAACAAATAGAGTCTACAAATTATGTTCTTGAAGTAAATTAGCTATATCATATAATATTAATATTCTTATCATGTTTTCATTTCGTTATTTGCTTAAATAAATTTTTAAAATCATTAAAATATTTTAATGAAATTAACTATGTTTTGTATTGTTGTTTTTTGCTTTGCATGATCAATTAAGCCATTTATCTATTATTATCTAAAACTAGGTTTGATCACTTCACAGAAGACGAAAGCTTTAATTATACCAAAGGCCGACCAGCCTTTTTTTTTATAGAAAAACAATTTAGATTATACATTTTGTGAAAAAAAAAACTTATTTAGTTAAATGTCAAAATTTACTTCATCCAAAATGTTTCTCAATACTTGATTTGCTAACTAATTAAATAAAAACAAATAATCAATTTTTATTATTATATTAAGTTCGTATAAATTTAAGTTATATATTTATTTACCTTTTATTATATAAGCACTCAAGTTTATAAGTTTATTAAATAATAAATCCATGTCCTATTTCAATATATTGTTATACTTTTTTATATCAGTTATCACGAAGATAATATTAAATCTTAAAAATATTATATATAATCTTCGTGTTTTTATCTTTGTCGTGTCTCAAGTTTCAATTGTTTTAAATTATATGTTTGATATCTTTTTCTTTTGTTGACCTATAAGATAGGTGTACAAAGTCTATTCTCTAATATGAAGTAGGATTTCAAATAACCTACTAAAATCAAATCAATTTTCTAAGCACCGAAGTTTGTGTGAAGAAATAGGAAAGAAAAAGGAAACATTAAAAATAATTGACTTCTTATTTTGGCCAAAGTAAGAAGAAAACCTTCGTACCTTACACTTTGTTCACTTGAATGGATCCTTCTTTACACTTTGTTTACTTGAATGGATTTGGGAAAAGTGATTAAATGGATTTGAGAGGATTTCAAGATAAATTTTTTGTTGTTTATTTGGGTGGATTTGGAGGTAAGTGAGAGTGGATTTGGAAGTAATTTTTTTTTAATCTGTCACATCAATCAAATATTATACTAATTCTCACAAATTTTACTTCTAAATCCACTCTCACTTACTTTCAAATCCACTCAAATAAACAACAAAAAATTTGCGTACAAATCATCTCAAATTCATTCAATCACTCTCCTCCAAATCTATTCAAGTGAACAAAACTTTAGAGATTTGAATATTCAAGATAATAGGAGTAAAATCATACGACTAATATTGAAAATAAGTATCTTAGATAAATACTTTTTTCTTTAGATTATTTTTTTAAGTGTAAAAAACATAAATTTTAACTCTAATTTAGTATTGAAAATAAGTATTCTTTAGATTATTTTTTTAAGTGTAAAAAACATAAATTTTAACTCTAATTTAGTTCTATCAAACTAATCTGTAAAATAAAATTTATAATTATATGATTTAAATTAGTTTTATATTTAGTTGACATGATCTTTTAACATAAAAGTTATTTGATACTATAAAAAACCTCGATTAATAAAAGGAATATAGTTTTTTTGATTAAAAAAATAAAGGTTAAACCCATTCGGAGGTCCCTATTTTCGTGGGGTTGTCCCAGTTACATTCCTGTCTTTTAAGTTTTGTCAATTAAGTCCTTAATATTGAAAAATTGAATCAATTGGGTATCTGCCGTTAAATCAACTTAACGGGGTTAAGTTTTTGCTTACTTGTGAGCTGCCTCTGAGCGACGTTTGTTCTTTCCCGTGTGGCGTTTGGGTTTTTCTCATCATCGTTCAATAGGATGTTCTCTTTTAAAACCATTATGCACACACTATTGTATTCCTCTCTACCTTCTTCTCTTGGCACTACTGTACTGTCTTAACGTTGGGTAACCAATATATAGATCGAATAAAGTGAATTTCATGTTTTCCTCCTTATCGAGAACTAGACTTATGTGTAAATAAATCTTTGGTTAAACCCATTCGGTCTGTGCAAGGGTTTCATCAATTAGGGTTTCATATTGGCAAGGGGAAAATGCTCTCTTGCTTCTAGGGCGGCTGCTCGCGCTTCCGTGAATTGGACTGGTGCTGATGGTTTCCTAGGTGATGCGATTCTGGTTTGATTGGTTGCCATGGTTGCCGGATGAAGGTTTGAGTGGCGCGAGATAGAGAAGAGGGGTAGATGAAATTTGCGCTTAGGGTTCTTTGTAGGGTTTGATGTGGGGTTCTTGGGTTGTTGTGCGAATTTGCTTTTCTCTGGTCCTGATTTCTGATGCAGGTTGTGCAAAGGAGATGACGGCCATGCGAGGAGCTTCGCGTCTTTTGGTTCATGATGAAGATGGTGATTTTTGGTTGTTGCTACGGAGGCGCGACTCTGGGTTGGTTTCTGTTTGCAGGTGAATCTGGGCTTAATGATGAATGCAGAACGGAGATGCTTCCATAGTTGACGTCCTGCCAATTTGAAGCTTCAAATTTTCTCTTCTCAATTCAAATTTCAATTAACCCTAATTTTAAAATATTTAAGAAAAACCCCAATTTTTTAAATGTTTCATTTAGAAAATGTTACGTACAAGCTTTTCATTAATAAAAAGCTACTGTGCACGCCACGTCTCCAAAATTATCCACGTCACCTTCACAGGTAAGCAAAAACTTAACCTCGTTAAGTTGATTTAACGTCACGGACCCAATTGATTCAATTTTTCAATATTAAGGACTTAATTGGCAAGACTTAAAAGACGGGGATGTAACTGGGACAACCTCACGGAAATAGAGACCTTCGAATGGGTTTAACCAAAAATAAAAAAGACTTAGTTAGAAAAATTGTTGCAATTAATACGAGGATTTATGTTCAGTATAGAGTTAAAGGCTTAATAACCAAAGGTAATATGAGAAAATAGTGACTTTTGACATTAATTAATTATTTCTTGGTGTTCTAGTTATTAAAGGAAGTGTAAACAGAATGAGACGACTTTTTTTTTTATTCTTTTTCGACAATTCCTCAAATAACCAAACCCAATAAGATAATCTTCTTCCTTGATGGGAACCAAACAAAGTGATTATAGGTGATAATTAAATTTCAGCTTAATATAGAGAAAGTGTTTATTTTACTATTGATGAAAATCATGTTCGAACACATAACTAATACCCTAAAATAAAGTTTATTAACTAATATCTTAAATAAACTCTAAGAAGATCCTTTACCTAAGGTGATGGGTATTTAGAAAGAGAGAAAAGAGGGTGAATGACCCTTTTAGCCTTCAAAACGTACGGCTTGATGAGGAATGGTTTTCAAATCTAAGGTGAGCGATGTGGTGCATAGGAGAAAGAAAAAAGATATATTATATGCATATATATGATTAAACACTAATTAATGATATATTATATTTAACCTGTGTTATTGTTTTAATATAATATACAAATATTATTATTCAAGAAAATTGAATTGAAACTATTTTTCTACAAAACCCTATTAGTTTAAATATTTTTTTTTTCAATTTAAACTTTTTTTATTTTAAAATAAAAACTTAAATCTTATTTAACATAATTTATATTATTTATGTTTAAATTTATATAACATTTATCTTTCAGATAAAATGATGATCATTTAATTTTATCCATTAAAACATATTTTTTAATCTATTTTATTCATTGCATCATATACAAACTTTCAAAATTTCATTTTAAATTCATCTAAATCATATTATCTTTCTTTTAATCCAAACAATTTCACATTCACCTCTAAATTCACTCATATAAACTTCTTAAATCCATTTTCCAATCCAAACAAATTCTAAATGTTAAAAAAACTTCTTTAATATGTTTATATGATAACATAAAATTAATTTTCTTTATGAGAGAAAGAAATAAAAAGAGGATAAAAGAAGAATCTTCCTAACATATACTCAAAACCACCACAAAGAATATATATATATATATATATATATATATATATATATATATATATATATATATATATATATATATATACTTCCTCACCATGATTCTTAAACAAAAACATAACCTTTTTGGTTCTAATATAATAGTATAAAACTATTAAATAAAACATTATAAAGTTTGATAACACAAAACATATAGTTATAAACATACATGATATTAATACATATATACATCATTAAAAAAAACTTCTATACAAAACATCTAAAGAAAACTATAAACTGCGTTAGTGAATCATCGTCTTTCACCAAAAGCATGTCATCATCTACCTTATCATCTACTCAACCGTGAATTGATCATCACAAAAGAACCACGAAACATAAAAGAAAGTAGGGTAAGCTAGTAAACAAAAGAATTATCATAAAGTATTTAAATTTTATCAAATACAAGCTAAGATAGATAAAATATGATAAATTATATATTTTCACACAATAGTTGATACTAAACTCAATTATTAAGATACATGTTTTTGACATTGGGTTTCACCATAGGTGTGTATTTGTTAAAGTATTTATGTTTTGTAGAGTCATAAACAAAGAGGTTATAACCCTACCACTTACAAGATTAGTTCCCTTTCGCGCCTAGGACTAAACAGTCTAATGGCTAGAACCTCCTAATCTCACCACATAACTCATTCTACTCTATTTGAGTGTGAATAGTTATTAGAGTTCATGATACCTCTTTTCTAACCTTCATATGGCAATGCATATACTAATATCATCATCACAAAGAATTTGTGCTTGAAATTCTTTCAACATCATCACCAAACATATTCACAACAATATCATCACATTCTTAAAACACCATAATGTTCATAAACATTTATACAGTTCATTATAAATCTACTTACAACAGCCAAAGAAGAAAACAATTCAAGCATACAGACTAACGCTCAAAGGTGGCACTCAGTGCTAGACTTCTTGCAAAAGGTTACGCTCAATGACAAGATTGACACTCAACGACACCCTGGCACTGCTCAATGTTGAAGCGTTCTAAAAAATGAGCGTTCAACATCACCTTAACACCGCTAAACGCTATCCCATTCACAAAATAGAACACTTAACATCATCCTAAGGTCGTTCAACATTATACTAGAAATCAGAAGTATAATTTGTACCTTTTAAAGGATTTATACCTATTCAATTGATTAAATAGGTACTCTTTTCTCAGTGAATTAGTTCAAAATAGTTTTTGGCCTGAAAACTTGTATCACTTGACCGATTGATCATATGATAACTCTCTTAAACACATAACATCTAATCCAAACCAATTGCGTACACTTATAAACTTAACAATACCTTTGTAAAAAGACTTAAGTACTAGCTTCCATTACCTTTGGTAAGAGTCTAAGCAATTCAAAGTCCTTATAATGCCTTCAAATGCACATGAAACCCTGTCTACCTCTAGGAACAACATAAACATGATTAAGGTATGTTATTAGAACCACTGATAATAGGGATTATATATGACTCTAAAGAAACATGCAAGCGATATTTTGCCCCACATGCAATGGAAGAATCAACTTGAACCTAGAAAATGGATAGAAAATTAACTTACCCAAACTGAGAAATTGATGGGTCAGGAATGAAGAACTTGTCACTAAAATCACCCAAACGGTCATAATTAAACAAATAGGCTAGGATAGATAATGTAGAAAAGGGATAAAGCTATAGGAAAAGGTTTCTAAAAAGAAAAGTATGTTTCTAAATTATAAAATTCATTTCTAAAAATTTTATTTATATTTTAAATTTTTAGTATTAAAATAATCAAGTTTCATCATTTTAATACACAATTAATTTTAAAACCCAATTTTCTAGAATATATATATATATATATATATATATATATATATATATATATATAGATAAATTTATTGAAAGCTTTCAAAAATTTACAATAGAATTAATAGTGTTTTTAAAATATTGGTTGAGAAAATAATAAATAAATAAATACATTAAAAATAATCTCAAGAAAGAACCTCAAAATTTTGTATTATGGTTGCGACATTGGACAAAGGTGATCTTGCATTGAAATTGTCCAAAACATTCTGCAGGTCTTGCAACAATATTTATATTTTGTATTTTTCTTGCATCAACATGACATTTTGTTTATCCAGTAATATGTTATGTTTCTTCATAAATATATATTCATCTACAATCTCCTCCAAACTCAACAAATTCTTTAACACTAAGAAAAAAAATTAACAAGAAAAGTGAAAAAATTAAGCATGCCAATTCATTTGTCAATTTTTTTTTTAAAAAAAAATAACAACAAAAAGACTGAAAGATTAACGCTAGTAACCTCTTTTACGGGTGAATCGACAAAGAGTATCGAAGCTTCGTTGAGAAAGGTGGCTCGCATTTGGGAGAATTGGTTGCAATATAGATATCGATCCACAATGAAAGCAATCAGAGCCTTAGGAACATTGCCCCTTGCACAAGTTATCATCTTTAAATGCGTTCAACAAAAATCGATTCAAAAAAAAAACCTACCGAATCCAATCAAATACCAGGGGGACTATCAGAATCACGATCAAATACACAAATCACAACCTTTTACCCCTCGAATTGAAACTTTAGGAAGAGAAAATGAAGAAAATATTATTAGCTTCTATGAGAGAAAGTCTGATAGACTTTAAAGGAAGAGGGAAATCCAAAGCTTATAAAGTGAGGTTTGCACTTATACTCTAAATTGACTCTGATATTATGTTAAGAAATGTAGTTTAAATCTAATTCAACCCTACAAAACTGACTTATAAGGTGAAGTTTGCTCTTATTTATATACTCTAAATTAATTTTATCTCGATATGAGACTTCCAACGTTTTTTATTTAATGTTTTTTTTTCGATCTTAGTATTTCTTGAAATGGTTTAATATTTTCTTTTTACTTATTATGATTCCAATATTTATTAAAGAAATTAATATGTTCTCTTTGAATAATATCATTAGAAATAATGATTTGAATATATATATATATATATATATATATATATATATATATATTTTTTTTTTTTTTTTCTTTTTTTTTGAATAAGAGAAAAAAATATTCATATCATTTTAACAAATATTAACTCTTTCTAATAAATATTGAAATCACGTTGAATAAAAATATTAAAATAACAATAGTAATTACTAAAAATACGAAATTATTAAAAAAGTTGTTTTCTTTTTTTTCTTTCGGTCAACTGGAGGATTATACTAACTAAAGATGTCAAATAGATGTTTTTGTTAGGTCATTTTATGCAACGTTTGAACAAGAAGTTGATTAAGTTGATTCGTTAATTGTGGCAAAGTTTTAATTTGGGGTCTTAATATTTGTAAACAAGACTCTCACTAATTATTCTTTCTTTTATCACATTAATATTAGAAGTACCCAGAAAACGTTGATTTATACATTAATATTAGAAAAAGTTGGGAATTTATTCTTTCTTTTATCACAAAGCGTGTTGAAATGGTAAAATATGCTTAGCGTGTGAAACTAGGTGCATGGGTAACCATTATTCCTCTACATAATCAAAGACAAACGTTAGTTGAGAAGGAGAATATTTTTGGGGTTAATTGGAGGAATAAAATACTTCACTTTTAACTATTTTTTTTAACAATTAAGAAATGTTAAACCTAAAATTTTCAATCATGTTAATTATTAAATGTATTTTTCCATCAGGTGAAAAAAATGTTTAACAATATAATAATATAAATGTTTAATTACTTCGATAGTTTGGTCAAATTGATCTCTATTTTTAAAAAAATTTCAATTGAATAGTAATTTTTGAAAAAAGTATTTCAATTAAGTTATTTAAAAAAAAATACTAACACATAGCATGTCATGCGTGATTTTTTTTAATTTTTCTTTTAATTTATGTGTTAATGTTAGTGCTAAGTGTCATTGATTTGATTTTAATTTAGTTTTATATGTCTATTTAATTTAATTTAGTTTTAATTTTTTTTAAAATGAAATAATATTGTATTTTTTCACATTAAGACAAAATTTAATATTTATATAAATGTTATAACGATATTTTTATTAAAAATAACTTTTTAATCTATTACATTATTGTGATACTTTTATTAAAAATGAACTTTTAACTTATTACATTATGATATATTATTGACTCATTTTATTGTTAACAAGAACTTTAACCACTAAATTTTAATTAAGCCTAAATATTAATATAACATTTATAAAAAATAAATTTGACTTGCGTCGACCAATAATAATGTATTATAAATAATATATTAGTTTAAAAAAAACATAAAATAATAATATATTAATGCTTGTCTTTTTAGTAAAAATATTCATACGTAATTACTTTTAATCTTATAAAAAAATATCAAAAACAAAAACATGAATTAATAATTATTATAATATTAAAAAATCACTTTTAATAAAAATATCAGTATAACATGTATAAAAATAATAAATTTTGTCTCAATTTGGAGGAGACAATATTGGTTCATTTTGAGAAAAAATATGACTAAATTGAATCAAAGAAATATATATAAAAACTAAATTGAAATCAAAATAATGACATTTGACACATACAAGTTCCAACAAAATCTTGTATACATTTTTTAAAAAAATTTAAAAGAAATAAAAAAATCACAAGTTAACTAATGACATATCGTTTTAATTTTAAAAAAATGACCTAATTGAGATACTTTTTTAAAAAAATTAAGACGTGATTGAAACCTTTTTAGATGTGAAAACCAACTTGACACACGTCATTTAAAGTGGAATTATCTGACTAATTAAGTCTAGTATAAATATAAATAAATTAAATTGTTTAATATAATTTATATAAATATAGATATAGATAATTATAGTTAATTAAATAATAAATATCTTTTAAATATTTTAATTTATATACAAAAAGTTTATAAATACAAATTTATCTTATAAAAAGATTCATTCAATATTTTTATTCACTTCTATAGTTATATGTATTTTATAATTTTTTTTAACTTTTACTTATTTAAGTGTTAAAAAACGGTCAAATTCAAAAATACAAGTTGGGTTTTACAAAATTATCAATTTTTCTCCCTCAAAAGAATCACACTTACAAAATATAAATAATTCTTTAGATTGTGTTTTCTCTTAAGGATGAATTTCGAGAAAAAGAAGTGGATGAATATGAGAAAATTTGAGAATAAATTGATTGTTATTTTTTTAAGGAATTTTGGAGGTAAGTGAAAATGAATCTAAAAGTAAAGTTTGTAAAAATTAGTGTAAAATTTGATAGAAAAATAATTTAATTAATAAAAATGAAAGATTATCAAAATATGTGAAAATAATATAAAATGATAATTGTTTATAATATATAATTGTAATACTTATTATAAAGAAAAAAATAAAATAAAATAAATTGTATTTAAGTAAAGTGAAATAATTATTTTTAAAATATAATATTTTGTAAATTTAAGGGAGAAAACCCACACATATGTATTAGAATTGTATACATTTACGATGAAATCGAATACAAAACCGTGTAACCAAATAAAAGATAGTATAATCAAATACATTCTTGTGAAAATTGACTATATACGTTGTATTAAGTCTTTTTAATATGGCTTGAAATCAAGTAAAGTTTTGTTGGAATTGATTTCAACTAGAACGCATAATTATTTTGAAATTTCCTTAGCAATTGATACAAATCCCAACAATTTCAAAAGATTGTAAAATCTCATTCAATCTACGATCAACGCATTTTTCTTTATATATCCACATTTATTTCAAAAACAACTTTATTATTGCATTGAAAGGAAAGTGAAGCCATGTTTGTGATAAATTATTTAGGAGTATCTTTTTCTTGTTAGAAAGATCCGAATATTGGGTAAATTTAATTTTGTTAAATGTTAGAAAAATTGCAACTCCATTCTTCCTTGGGCAACCTCCCACTCATCATTGGTTTCTGCTCAGTTTCCAAAGATGGCTCTTAAAAAAATGTTGGAGTACTGTACTACTGCTCTTATTTAATTACTCTCAGGATTAATTGCTTTGACTCCATGCATGCTCCTTTCCAATTCTTCTCATCTCAATCAACTTACACGATAATCATCAGACCCTTAAATATTTGAATTTTGAAACCCTGCAACTAAAATCATAGTTCCTCCTATTCTCAGATTTTTTTTTCTGTCACACGCAATGATGCATGACATTTAAAGTTTTTATATATTACTATTTTTTATTATAAATATTATAGGCCATAACTTTATTATTTAGGATTAAATTAATTTTTAGTCTTTAAATATAAAATTAAAATTTGTTTTATCTTAAAATTTCATATATTTTAATTTTTAAATTAAAAATATATATATAATCATTTTAACTTTAATTTAAAATATTATTTAATACATAAAAAATTAAAAAAAAATCATATTTATTTAATATTAGAATTTAAAAATTAAATTGTATCAAAATTTATGAGAAAAATAAATTTTAATTTTATCTCAAAATTTAAAGATTAAAAATATATTTAACTCATAATTTTATTATTAATCAACATTGTAAAACTCTGCAGCCTTCTGTCTTGAATCTAGGTAAGAAACGTTCATTTTAATATATGTTATATGGATGGCCATAAGTTGAAAACCGAATTAGATTAAGATTTGTAGACTATTTTGAAGTTTTGGTGTAAAAGGTACCAAAACTAGAAGATGGTGGCTTACCTTTCTTAACAGTAATAATTTTATTTAAGAGTTAGGATACATGACATACAAGACATCATTTTGACACTTCTAACAAGATAAAATGGTCTTAATATAATTAATTTTTATAGTTTAAAAAAAATGTCAAATAAATATAAAAAAAAAATTAGATACGTCAAAATATCATTTTTCTTTCATTTAATAATAATACTTTGATTTTGATACTGTTTTAGTTTTTAATGTTCATTTGACAAGACGTGGAGTTCATTTTTACTGAATTTTAAGACTAGAGTACATAATTTTAAAATTTAACGAAACTTATGTGGAATAAGTTTTTTTTCACGTTGATGTGTCAAGGTACCTATACCTAATTTTATATGATTTTCCTTCTACACAGTACTCTCCTTGTTGATTTACCCTTGGCAAGGACTAAATCTAAAAGTATTATTGCCTTTTAGATGGTGTAGGATGAGGGCAAAGGTTAGATTATGGAAGTATAACATTTGTGAAAACAATTTTAGCTCCAATCTCGAAGTTATCCTTTCCATTTTGTTAAATCAGAGCAATTTTATATCGAAGTAATTTGACACGTGATATGAAAGAATATTAAAATAAAGGAGTAGAGTGAAGAATTGATTATAAAAATATCTTAAGTGAGAACAAAAATTTGGAAACAAAGGAAATAAATGAGTGGTGGGAACGTCCTTTGTTACAGTTTGTCTTAAAAGAAAAGGCCTTATAAAAAAAACAAATGTACAACTGTATATGAGGAATTATTGATCACGGAAATCCTCATCCATTACCACATGCAAAGAGGAGTCGGAGTACTTGTTTTATGGTACTATTGGACACCCTAAACCTACTACTTTCACTTACCAGCTCCCAAACCTAAACAATATGACTTCTCAATAACGAACGAAGAACACTGTGCATATGGTTCGGTTTTACTTTAAATCTGATCAAATATGATAATAACAATGTCACTCAACTATTTCAAATACAAACATTCATGCAAATTATTTTAAAACAAATAAAGGAAAAAAAAAAACAATGTTGGTTGAAAACTAAAAATATAACAGTCAATCAAAATTTTCATAAACATTAACATTACAGTTATTTCAATACAAGATTTACTGACCACATAAAAAATTTGTATTTATCTTTCTAACTCGACCGTTTAAATATAATATAATAATTCAGGTTTATAATGTTATACTATATAATTAAACACAGTTAAAAATAAATCTTATGATCACATGATCATTTAAAAAGTTCCTATGTATATTTCTTTTAATCTTAAAATAATAAAATAAAATAATTAATTAATGCTTAGTTTCCACTTCTGTCACAATGATTAAGTATTCTCTCCCCGAGTATATAAGAAATCAACAAGAGTCCTGAACCCAAGACTAGATAAAATAAAACAAGCACACTTCGTCATTTCAGGTCAAATTAGACTCAATTGTGCGGGAAAAAAATTGAACAAACAGATTCAATTCAGCCCAATTCATGAAAAAAAAAACTCTTGGTATTTTATTTCAAATAATTAAAAGAGAATTCCCAATTTAATAAATTGAAATAAATTTTCAGAAGGCAAACCAACTTTAGTGGGAGGAGAAAATATATGCAGAATCGTTGTGGCAAAGGTCTTTTTTTGTTGAGGGCTTAAGAAAAGGAAATAACTGCATACCTCTATGAAGACAAAACTTGTTTTGGAGAGTGTAAAGAAAACTGATACTCACCAATTCCACTGGACCAAACCATGAATTGCCAGCCCACTAAGATCAGTCTAACGGTGAGGAATTTAAGTAGTTTATACAAAGTCTTCGATTCAAACTTCTGTCTTCATAGTATACCTAAAAGATGGTTTGCGAACTAATAAAATATGACAATTACAAATTTCAAGGCAGGTCAACCCTTTATACCGGCTGAAAGAGTGGCAATTACAGAAGTAATAATATATAACATCTACTACTCCTCTTACAGTTTTATAATAGATAAGCATTAAACTAAACATTATGGCTAACAACAATACCATGACGTAATCAAAATACCAAAATTTAAATACATATACTGTTAATATACAAATATTTGTATTAACAAATATATATCAAAATATTTTTCAACCACTTTAAGTTAATAAAGTTAAATAAATCTTATTAGATCGCATTAAGCCAAGTTTCTACAAACATAAATACATTTAATATCTCAAAGACTGCATTAAATTCCTTCTTCATTCAACAAGTAGGATTTCCAAACTATATGATGAATTTTTGAACAATGAATATATTATTCCAAACCAAAAGGAAAAGGTAGCTACACAATTACCAAATGGAAGGTCGAACACACCAATAATATATATATATATATATATATATATATATATATATATATATATATATATATATATATATATATATATTTACATCAAAGGCCCAGTTGGATTGCTGCAGTCATAAATAATACAACTGCATAGCATCCCAGTCTTAAAAATTATTTTATCTTATTTAATCTAAAGTAAAGTTTCTAAAATTTAAAAAACAAAAAGGGAACGGTTTGATTATTAACTGCTGAGTACTTTCAATTGCTCACTATGCTCTTCTGTCAGATACAGCATAACATAAGTGAAGATGTGAGCAATGCCAATGATCGTGAGAGAATAAAATACATATTTTCAAGTGGCACTATATGTAAATTTTCGTACTTCCTCCCCCCTTAACTAAATATCCAACTTTATCAAAATATGATGTCGGAGCAAACAAATATTGGTCGGTAAATCACCTATTTTCACTGCTGAATATCAACACTTGTTGCATAATTATCAAATACACCAAAGAATATGGTCAGACATTTGCAGAAGGCGTTGAATAACAACTTGAAGGGCTCAAAAACTAAAATTAATTATGAGCACATCTTCAAATTTTCCATTAATTCACAAACCCTGTAGAAGCAGAAAGAAACTCATTCCAATTTACCAGATATCAGAGACGCAGTTGGCTATGTAGTGAATCCTTCTGTTGCGCATTTGGTCTCAATCCATCGTCAGTTCAAAACATAACACAATAAAACCAATGCATACCACACTTGCTTCAAAATAGCGACTGTGCTCATTTCCTGAAATAAATTACTGATGAATAACGAGTATGAAATAAAATAAAGCTTCATTTCAAAACATTAACTGTCCACAGTCAATTTAGAAGAAAGAGGGAGGCACGGAATAAGATCAGGCAGAAAACGGAAGAATACTTCAAAGATGAGATTGTTTGTACCTATAAATTTTAATAACTAATGACGAATATTGCTCCTAAGGAAAATATAGACAAAAGAGAAAGGAGATAGGTAAGGAATATAGAGAGAGAAAAAGACAATTGCAAATATTCACCATTTGTAGTATATAGCAGCACATAAATAACCTACAGCGGCTACAGCTCCTAATGATATGAAAAGCACGGAATTTGTACAAGAGTTACAGAACGTAACAGCTCAGCAAAAATAGTACAGCGGGTAGCATATTCAGAGCACATTCTATACATATCGTGGATATTATTGTAAGCTTTTGTAGGTGCAAAAGATTTATTGATTTTGGGCCGGTTCTTGTGTTGAAGATGACTGGTCTTCTTTTGATACCCCTTCACAAGCTGGAGGTAAGAAAATATCAGCTAACTCAAGCTTGGATAGATTGTTCAAAAATGTCTGGATGAAGATATTTAGTGAACATGTCAGCCAATTAAGGCAATGAAGAAACAGTAACAAACTTCATCAGACCTTGTTGAATCTTTTTCCACAAAAAAAAAAGACAATCGATTTATAAATATTTGATTCACTCATGAAAAACTAGATTGGCGGCAATATGCAAGGCCCTTTCGCCATCGCAGGACAGAACAACAAGTTTGCAACAAGTGACTTGAAGATCATTAGGATAAGTTAGCCATTGTAGCTAACAAGTAGTGGACGCAAGCCCACAGTATTGGCTTCTGCGGCTTAATGAGAGAGTGTTTTGTTTCCTTGCTTTCCATCGAAATTAATGAATTCCCATGGAAGAAACAGTATTTGGTAAAAGATTTGTGTGTATCTAGAGAAGTGGCCCAATTGGCATCGCAGAAAGCAACAAGATTATTTGGATGAGAGATTTGACTGAAGAACAATCATTTTCCTACGCATCCTTTTAGATAGCGTAAGACTTTGTTGGAAGCACAAATATGAGCAACACTGAGCTGAGACATGAATTGACTCGGCTATTGTGAAGCAAAGGCAATGTCAAGTTGTGGACTGGTGAGACAGATAAGGCAACCAACCAACAAAGTGACAATATGGCAAATGATCTGAAAACAAATAAATTGGTTCTTGTTGTAGCCAAAGAGAGCTATCCATGGCTGTAGAGGCTGGTTTGAACCTCAATAAACCAGAATCATTAAGAAGATCAAAACAATATTTTTGTTGACATATTGAGATACCTAAGGCAAAGTGAGTGGCTTCCGCAAAAAATATTTCAACACACCAAGATCTTTTAATCAAAAGTGGGAATGAAGAATATGCTTGATATTAGTAAATTCAGTAATGGAGTTACCATCAGGGCAATGTCATCAACATTGACTAGCAGAGTCGTGAAATCAGATTTGATCACATTTGATGAAGAGACTATGATCTGCATAAGTTTGTTTTTATTCATGGGAAAAAAGTAAATCGAACAATGTTGTGCCCTTTTAGAGTGCAATCTTTAACGAACAATGTTGTGCCTTTTTAGAGTGCAACCTGTATTGTTTTAAACAACATCTTCCATCCTAGGTAAGTAATATTATTATTTAATAAGAATAAAATAATTGAACTGTTCATCTATAAATCTAGAAATGAAGCTAAGGTCAACATCTATTACTTATTCATTATCTGGTCTGATTTTGCGTGTGTACTAGAATGGACAATGATCACATTGAACCAGGAGTCTAGAAAAGACATGTCTTTCTCCAACAGAGCATTAATATTTTGTATTAAGCCTATAATATCAGATAGTAAATTCTAAAAGTTAACGGATGTACCATTAAATAAATTAATCTTACATGTTACCGACAATCTCCACATCCATTGCAATTTCTTCTTTTTGTTGCAAGATTGATGAAAATAACCTTTTGTCCTGGAATAAAAATAA
Organism: Vigna angularis; assembly: GCF_016808095.1. NCBI lineage: Eukaryota > Viridiplantae > Streptophyta > Magnoliopsida > Fabales > Fabaceae > Vigna > Vigna angularis. The sequence goes on along the minus strand of NC_068979.1, from coordinate 22,739,146 downwards.
GCATCATTGATTAGATTTTACTGATAATCATATAACCAGGAATAAAGTAGAATATGCTCCTTGGATGGTGTATAAAAACAATGGAATAAGAATTATATTGTGAAATCGACTACACAGACAGCTATTATTTACAAAGTAGATGAAGAAATTTACAACTATTCATTGGAACAGAAACACACTCTCCCCAACAAATTGCAAGGGAAAAAATTGAATTGGAAAATAGTGCTTCCAGTGCCATAAACATGGTGATTTCTTTTGAATATACCTTTGAAATTTGCAAATGATAAAGTTTAAAAATTCCTTTTACCTCTTCATTCATATTTGTAACGGTATCCTGAATCCTCTGTAAGATGAGTCTTAAGCTTCCAACTTCATAATGTAAAACCTTTGAATTATTTCAAAAAATGTTTAGAAATCATAGGGACCACACAACCAGAAGTCATGGACATAATGATGAAATAAAACATTAAACCTCTTTGTCAGAAACTAAATTTTGTATCTCTGTATCCTTTAGAGATAAAGTTTTCTGAACGTGGAGCTGGTTAAGAAAATGTGGAAAATGAAAGTGCAAATAAGTTTTATGGTATTTGATATAGAATAACTATTGCAGGTATGGATATATCTTCCATTTGAGCTTGGTTATGATTGCCAACTTTTGCCACGTCCAGCTTTGCTACAAGCTCTGAGATCATTCTGTCCTTTCTTCTTAATTCCGCCTCGTTGTTTTCCACTTTATTTCTTAGATCAGAGATATTTTCTACAACCCAAAGGAAGGTTTTTTGAGTTGATGAAACTTAGATGGTATGTAGCACCGCATATTATATACACACACACACATTAATTGTATCATACTAACTACTAAGTACTACATGTTTTAAAATCTAGGGCAGGTTAGGATTTCTAAATTACCAACAAATGTTTTCTCAAATGCAGAGACCCAATCCATTTTCTTTTTCAATTTGGTCACTGAAAAAAATGAAAAACAAACATAAAATAAGCAATTAAACACCAATTGTTTGTATGAATATCCACACCTGAGCATACTTTGGAGACATTACTAGTTAGGAAATTACTTACCAACTTCCTCTCTATCATTGACAATGTTCTGGACTTTATCCAGAACTTGCTTGATACAAAATACCTCCTTGGCTATTGAATCAAATAATGCTAGACAAGAACTTATCTTCTCTGAAAGGACATTGAGCATCCTATCTTTGGCTTCAATTGAACGTTTCATCTTAGAAGTAGATTCCTGTACAAATTATTTCGAACCCAAGTACACAATCAACAGCAGTCCATATTAGGAGAGTTTGAAGTTTCAACATTTAATAGTTTCCTCATGACGTAGGAGTGTTCATTGCGTTGGTAGTATCACAACAACAAACAAAATCCAAAGTCCCAAATCTTATGGTTTCTACCTATTACCCCTACTCTTGCTCCCTCATTCCCCGTATACAGAAAAGTTTCAGTTATGCTCAAACACGTGGATTAGGAACAATTACTATATCAGGAACAAAATAAAAGGCCTAAAGCTTCTGTGACCCTTTTGGAAGATTCAAGAATGCTGTAGTAACAAGTAACAAATAATTTCCTTTCAAGCTAACCAACTGTGTCTGCGTGTGCCCGTTTTCCTTTTTTATTTTTGAGGGATGGGGTCCATCGGGTTAAACATCTTAATTGGACTAAATTTGATTGCATTATCATAGGAAAAAAAATCCACAAAAGTAACCTCACCAATTTCAGTAATGCTCAAATTCATAACTTTATTTATCGAACAATAAAAGGTAGCTAAAAAAATTAAATGAGAGAAGGAAGAGACTTCTCTTCCTGCCATCATTTAGAATTTAGCATTGTATAACTAATTTTTTCTGCAAAATCATCCTAATCCTCCAATTAGTTACGTAACGAAAGTATTGAATGTTTTTCATATCTTCATGACATTTTATGCATTTTTTTCATTTAATTATTTCTTTATAAATAAGATATTGTAGGGTGATATAGCATCACTCACTAGCATTATCGTTGTTCACGTAACGCACCACTTTTATATAGTAACATAAATACATATATATGGGTGTGTGTATGAGGCAAGAAAAGGGCTACACAAACAATAAGATAACCTCGTAAGCATGCACGAAGCTTTCCCTAGACTGAAGCAAATTATTCAGCGTTCCCTTCAACTCTTTCTGCTTGTTCTCAAGCATCACATTATCGTTCTCTAGATAATTCACCTGCATTGGGAACACCAATCACTTAACGTTCTTTTTAGAAAAATCACCAACATTAAATCCTCCAAACCTTTCTCTCCAGCTTCTGACGCTCCTCTCTGACGGAAGCCAACTCGCCCTGCAATTCCTGTATCTTTCTGCCACACTCTTCCTCATTATTCTTCAGCTTCTGCTCCTCCGTACGTGGTAAACCGAATCAGCATAGTAAAATCACGCGAAGTGCTACGTGATGAAGAGACATAACCTAATTGAAGGGAATTGAAACCTGGAGAAGAAGGTGATGCTGCTCGGTGGCGGAGCGTTCTCTGTCCTGAAAGTGCGAAGGTTAGCTGAAGAGGAAACGGCCATGGCGAATTGGCGATTGGCTTCGGAGACGGAGATCGTTACCCTGAGATCTCGAACTTCGGCGACGAGGGCTTGAAGTTGGAGCTTCAACTTCGAAAGCTTCAGCACTTCCATCGCTCCTTTTCTTCGCTTCATTTTAAAATCTCCATCGTTTTATACCCAGGGTCTCCACGTGAAACGACGACGTCTCGATGCATGTGAATGATACAAACTAATAAAAATATTAACATTTATAATTTGTAACAATTTTTTAACATTTTTTTTGGAAGGATAACATACTTTTGACAACATTTTTTTTATAATATTTTAACATTATCTACTTGTTAAAGAGTGATTGATCCAAAATTATTTTACAATCAATAATAATAATCATAAACATTAAAATAGATCAATCACAGAATAACAACTGGTAAAATGTTGTCAAATATTATTATCTTTTTGAAATCATATTTTATTTATGAAAATTAGTGTACTTAATTTTCCGTATCTCCAATGTTCTATATATTTCTCTTCGTCAAATAAAAATATTTGAATTCTCTAGTATAATGTACTGTACTATTATAAGAAAATACTTAATCACTCTTCGGCAAAGAAAATACTAAAAAGTACTACTTTCTTTTTTTATTCAGTCAACACAACCAAACCTCTTCCATTACTACTTTCTTTTCTTATTCAGTCAACACAATCAAAACCTAACTGCTTTCATTTTCTCTTAACATTTATTTTTTTTCTTCAAAATTCCATAAATGATAATACAATAACACACTTTTACATTTATTTGATATCTAATATAAAAATAAAATTATCATAAAAATAAAAAAATAAAAAAATTAAATGAATATAAAAAATTTAAGTAGCTCAAAGAATTATTTTTCAAATTTCATTCCCACTCATCACAAGTTCTTGTGTGTGGTAACTACTCACTCCGTTTTCTTTTCCTAGTAAACTATCCTAAAGTTACATATAAACACTCACAAAAATTGATATAGATATTTATCACTAGAAATATATAAATATCTTACTAATAATACCTTGTGCAATATTAAAATTGTCATTGAAACTTATGTCACTATTATACTTGTGACAATAATTTTAAATGTTACTAAAACTAAATTTTATTGTGACAAAAATAGTTATAATTAATAATTTTGTGTAATAATGATAATAATAAAATATCACATTAGTAATGTTGTGTAACAGTGATAATAATGAAATATCACAAAAGATAATAGTAATAAATTTATAATCACTAGTGTATTTTTTATAATAGTGATAATGAAGAGTTATTTCAAATATATAACGATAATTATTATTATTATATCGTCAAATTTTAGGTGATAATTAATTCATATTTATTATTACTATTATTATTAAAAAAATTGATAATATATAATCACATTTAATAGTTGCTACAAATAGCTATCATGTTGTAATAAATAGATAAATCTACGTTTAAAGGTTTGAAAATAAAAATCAATAAAAATCAATAAAAATGAAATATAAATATAAAATATCCATTACATTCAAAATGACAAAAACTAAAATTTGTAATTATATTCCAAAAAATGTACATGTCATACCTAATTCTACTTTATACAATTACAATAAATAAGTTTTTAAAAAATAAAAAATGACAATATCTTCAAGGATTTTGATCTTGCAAGGAAAAAAAAGTAAATCATTACTATTTAATAAAAAATAATTAATAATATATTATAAATTTAAAAAAACGTAACTATGGATAACAAATTATCTTTTTTATATTTTCCTTTCTCATCGTACTCTTCCTATACCTTGCAATTAGGGATGACAACAGGTCAGTCGGGCACGGATAGTGTGATATCCGAACCCAATCCGCATGTAAAAAATTGTACTCGTACCCGTTCCGTTACCAGTCGGATACTCGCATAAAAAAATCCGTGAATTTTTTCCAACCTGCGGATACTCGTTGGATACCCGTTTCAACCCGCAAATTTTTTTTAAAAAAATAATATTTTATGATTTTTTTAAAAAATGTTTAAATTAAATTGAAAAAAGAAACATATTATTTTCTCAAACAGAATTAAGATCAATGTTTAAATTAATTATTTTATGAAAACGGGCCAAAAGTTCAAATTATTTTTTTTATTGTTAATTTTTTTTAAATGGACAGGGTCCAAACTTTTTCTTTTATGTTTTCTTTCATAATCTTCAAGATGGGCCAAGCCCAAACCCTTCTTTTAGGGTTTCTCCTTTTCCTCCCCATCTGATGCGATATAGGGAAAGTCCCTGGCAACCAACTGCTTCTTCCCCAGAGCTCGAACAATAACCCTCACACCGCAGGCCGCCAAATCTTTTCCCCCCTTACACCGCAGGTCACCAAATCTTTTTTCCTCTGAAAAACGAAACAAAAACGAAAAGGGAAAGGAGAAGGAAACTTCATGAATCCGCGAGGGCGGCTGCCGGGATCCAAGAACAAGCCGAAGCCGCCGGTGATGATCACCAGGGAAAGCGCCAACACGCTCCACGCGCACATCCTTGACGAGGTAGGCAGCAGATGCGACGTGTTCGACAGCGTCGCCAGTTACGCGTGGCGGCGACAACGCGAGATCTGTATTTTGAGTGGCAACGACACCGTGACGAATGTGACCCTACGGCTTATGAACAGTTGCTCTTAGAAGAAGAAGAAGAACAAGTTCAGATATCTAGTGGTGCCAGTGTGGGAAGTAATGAGACTCCCTTTCTTGAGTTTGCATTCTATTCCCGGTGGATGGTTTTGTGTGTGACCCTTCAAAATTGAAATTTACGGTTTGTGGCAAACACAGAATACAACAGCTTAGAAAATAATTTAAAGGACGAAGGATAAAATTGTATTTTCATTTTTCCGGACGGGTAGTGGGTACCCGCGGGTGCGGATAGTGTGATATTTGAACCTGATCCGTTAACAAGCGGGTATTAAAATACCCGATATCCGTTACCCGTGGGTACCTTTTACCTGCGGATACTAAATATCCGTAGCGGATTTTATCCGCGGATACCCGCGGGTACGGGTTTTTATGTCATCCCTACTTGCAAGTGATTTTGTTTTGTTCATAGTACAAATACAAAATATTTAATTAATAGTTCACGTGCTTTTGAAATTTCTTTTCCATAAACTTCACCCACATTTTTTAAATTGTCTTGCACAATGTTAAGATGAAACAATTAACATTTTAATTATTTTATAATAATAAAATAAAATTGTATAAATATGATTAGATCAAATATAAAATAAATATTTAAACTCTTAGTTGGTTCTATTTTTTTAAAATCTTAATTAGGTTATCTTGAGTTGTCTCAATTGGATTCTTTTTTTAAATGTGTAACAAATAGACCTAAATCGTTAATATTGTCTAAATCATTAATGATAATGTACAATAGACATGGTGATAATAATTTTTTTATGATGTGGAATTTAATTTTCGTTGTTAGTAATGTATTTTCTGCAGAAGTAGGAATTTAAAGAAGAAGTAGAATTAGGGATTTGAATAGATTGTGAACGTTGATCGAAGGAGTAAGGAAGGGGATTTTAAGCAGAAATTGAGCATTCGTTGGTGATCGAAGGTTGTTAACAGTTGAAGAGAGTTTGATGTCGTAGGTGGTCATCAGTTATTTTACTTAATTTCTTATTTGTTGTGGTGGTTGGATGTTGTATTTTCGTTTTAGGATGAGAATGCTCTGTTGTTGGGGTATCAATTGTTATTTGTAATGCATTGTCTGTTGTGGTCCCTTATTTCATTTGAAAGTTGTAGTTATCATCCCTTATTTGGGTGTTTCGGTGGTAGGGATTGTAATTTGTTTCCCAATTGCGTGTTTCAATAGTAGGAACTGTAATTTGTTTATTATTTTTTGGGCATAATTTACAGGTGTAGAAATATATAGTATAAAATATTCGATGAATGTTTTGAAGTGGTGGTCCATCATAATGGACACTTTATAAGTGATGATAATGGGAAACTGCAATTTGATGGGGAAACAACGTAGTGGTTCTGTGACTCGGATACGTAAAGTTATTTTGAGATTATAGGTGGACTAAAAGACTTGGGACATGTTCAAGTGAAGGAATTGTGGTACTCTTTAGGAGGTAGGTCAGTGCTGGAAGATAGGTCGAAACTTTTAACTGACGACAATGATGTTATGCATATGCTTAATATAGTCACGCTAAATTATGTAGTGCATCTGGATATGGTATGTTAGAATCTATTTTATTTCTATCAGAATCATTGTTTTTCATTAGTTATATTATTTTCCTTATTTAACATATTATAATTATTGTGAATAATGGGGATATCCTTGAATCATAGGGATCTGGTTGTCTAGAAGTTATTATTATGCTTCCTAAAATAGCTTCCTAGCCTTGTATATATGGATTGTATTCTCAACATAATAATATATGAGATTCTACCCTAAATTGTGAGATAGCATCAGAGCTCTCAAATTCTGGGAGCCGCCACCAAAACCCTAGACGGCAGCCTTCATTGCTATCGCACACAAAACCCTAGACGACAACTTTCATTGTTGTCGCACATAAAACCCTAGACGACTCGCCTTCATTACTGTAGTTTTTTTTTTTCAGTGCAGCTTTCATTGTTGTTGTGTTTCTTGCAGTACTGCTTTACAGCTGTGTGGACATGGCAGACCAACATGCTGAAGTGGTAAATATTGGGTTACAAAGCAATCAGGAACAACTGCAGAACCTCAACACTGTCTACCGATTGAATGGGAAGAATTATTTGAAATGGGCCCAGCTTGTTTGCATAACTTTGAAAGGAAAAGGGAAGGCTAACCACTTGACTGAAGATGCTCCAAAAGAAGAAGATCCCAAATTTACAAAATGAGATTAAGAGGATTCTATGATCATGGCATGGCTATGGAATTCCATGATCCCAGAAATCACTGATACTTGCATGTTTCTTAATTCTGCCAAGGAAATTTGGAATGCAATGGAGCAAACATACTCCAAAGTTAAAGATGTTACTCAAATATATGATGTGAAGGTGAAAACTGTCGCTACAAAACAGCGCAACAAGACTATTACAGAGTATGCCAATCAACTTAGATCCTTGTGGATGGAATTAGACCATTACAGGGTAATCAAAGCCAAGTTCTGAGATGATTCTACAATGCTCAAAGAGTATATTGAGCAAGAAAGAGTCTATGATTTTTTGGTGGGGCTAAACTCTGATTTTGATCAAGTGAGAGTCCAGATCCTTGGAAAAGAAAAAATTCCAGATATTAATGAAGTAGTAGCTATGGTCAGAAGTGAAGAAAGTAGAAGGGAAATAATGCTAGAAACTCCAACCATGGAAAATTCAGCCATGGTAGCTACTGGATCGACCATGATGGTTGACCAAAAAAAGGGGGAATAGCCAATATGGAGAAGAAAGGTGAAGGAGTGTAGTATACCTTTTGTAACAAGCCTCGCCACACTCGTGATAAATGTTGGAAGTTGCACGAAAAGCCACCTAGTAGAGATTGGGGATGCCAACACAGTGACAAGGAGTGAAGAAGAAAGGGAGACACCACTAGAAAGGATGGACATGCACACATAGGTGCTGCAACCAATGAAGAAAACATAGGAAGAGTGCTTCCACTTAACCAGGATGAAGTATAGTAGATAAAATCATTCCTCACCAAGTTGGATAAGTCACCAGGTAGTTGTTCACTGGCACATTCAGATATGTTTGACGAGTTCCTTTCTTTTGGACTTAATGCCTGAGATAAAAACCCTAACCCATATTGGATACTAGATTTTGGGGCAACCGACCACATGACACCCCTACCTAAAAATTTCTAGTCATACTTCCCTTGCCCTAGTAACAAGAAAATATCCACAACCGATGGATTTCTAATGACTGTAGCAGGTCAAGGAGTAGTTCAAATAAGCCCATCTATAACCCTTAAAAATGTCCTTTATATTCCTAAATTGTCTGTCAGTTTAGTTTCCCTAAAAAAACTCATACAAGATCTATCATGTAATGCTATTTTTTATGACAATGTTTCTATTTTACAGAACAAGTACTTGGGGAGGACAATTGGACATGCTAGAGAATGGAATGGCTTGTATTACTACCATCCAAATCTGCCACCAGACCTGGAAAATAACACCTTTTTTTTTCTTGATTAAATAAAGACCAGCATGGAAAAGGTCTTCCTACATCATTGTCGCCTTGGAGATCCTTCCTTTAGGGTCATAAAATTGTTATTCCCATCCCTTTTTAGCAAATTAGATTTGGCAAGTCTCAATTGTGATGTGTGTGAACTTGCTAAGCACAAACGTGTTCCGTTTTTAGTTAGTAATAATAAGAACACTTTTCTCTTTTATTTAATTCATACAGATGCAAGGGGTCCCTCAACTGTCCCAAATGTTTCTGGTGCCCGTTGGTTTCTTATCTTTATAGATGATTGTACTCGTGTCATATGGGTTTTCTTACTAAAACAAAAATCTGAAGTCAGCTATGTGGTTCAACGTTTTTTCTCCATGGTAAAAAATCAATTTGGTGTTAGCATTAAGAGGATTAGATCCGATAATCCTAAAGATTACTTTAATCATGGGCTTATTTCCTTTTGTCAAAATGAAGGCATAATTCATGTGTCATCTTGTGTCAAAACACCTCAACAAAATAGGATTGTTGAGAGGAAAAATGGACACCTTCTAGACCAAACTCAAGCCCTTATTTTTCAACATAAGGTTCCTAAAATGTTTTGGGGGAGGTTGTTATCACTACCTATTATGTAATTAATAGACTACCTTCTAGTATTCTAGCTTCCAAAAGCCCTATGGAGGTTCTGTCCTTTTTTTATCCTAATGTGTCCACATCCAACCACCTTATTCCAAGAATATTTGGGTTTGTTTCTTTTGTCCATGTGCACGGTAGTGATAGAGGTAAACTTGATCCTAGAGCCTTAAAATGTGTTTTCATAGGATACTCATCAACACAAAAAGGATATAAATGATATCACCCACCATCCAAAAAGTTCTTTGTGTCTAGAGATGCCACCTTTTTTGAACACCAAAGTTACTTCCACCATCTTCAGGGGGAAACTGCAAGAAATAAAGATGATCTTCTTATGTTCCTTGACTTGAGTTTAGGACCAAAAATAGGGACTAAAAGTGTAACAGCTGAGAAGGAACCCACTCAAGATGGAGCTAATGTAAGATTTGGGAAAAAAATGGTTTATACAAGGAAGACAAAGGCCATTCCAGAATCTGTCCATGTCCAACAATCCAACCCAGCATTACATGAGGTAATTAACCCTAATCTTTTAATCTCCATTGAACCAACATCTGATTTTCAGAATCTGCAGGAACCCGAATCCAGTCCAGCACCACTTTATGAGAACTTATATATTCCAATTGCCTTTTAGGAAATAAACTAGGAAATGTACACCAAGCCATTATACCCTTTATCCAATTACTTATCCTTTAAAAACTTATCACCTACCCATAAAGCCTTCCTCACAAGCCTAAACACCACAAACATACCTACCTCTTTATCTGAGGCAATGAGTGATAAAAAATGGAAACAAGCCATGGATGTGGAAATGGAAGCATTAGAAAAGAATAGTACTTGGGATTTGGTTGCTCTCCCAAATGCAAAAAAACCAGTAGGGTGCAAGTGGGTATATACTATAAAATACAAGGGTGATGCATCCATTGAGAGGTACAAAACAAGGTTAGTAGCTAAGGGATTCACTCAAACTTATGGAGTGGATTACATGGAAACCTTTGCTCTAGTTGCAAAAATGAACACAGTTGGGGTGATATTATCCCTAGCAATTAATTATGGTTGGAACTTGCAACAATTTGATGTTAAAAATTCCATCCTTCATGGAGAAATTGAAAAGGAGATTTACATGGAATTTCCCCCTGGATATAAGGGAAAAACAACTACTAACATTGTTTGAAAGCTAAAAAAGGCTTTGTATGGCCTGAAACAATCACCACGAGCATGGTTTGGGAGGTTTACTAAAGTTATGATAGGTATGGGCTTTAAACAAAGTCAAGGAGACCACACTTTGTTCATTAAACACTCTAAGTCAAGGGGAGTAATCGTGTTACTAGTGTATTGGATGATATTATAGTGGCAGGGGATGATGAGGAGGAGCAAAAGTTGTTAGGCCAACATCTAGCCAAGGAATTTGAAATTAAGACCTTGGGAAAATTAAAGTACTTTTTGGGAATTGAAGTGGCTCATTCTACAAAGGGAATATTCATATCTCAACAGAAATACATCATTGATTTGTTGAAAGAAACTGGTAAGACAACATGCAAGCATGCAAGTACACCAATTGATCCTAGCATGAAATTGGGAAATGCAGAAGAAGATACTACAGTTGACAAGGAAATGTATCAAAGGCTAGTTGGTAGACTGATTTATTTATCTCACACTAGACTTGATGTTGCATTTTTCGTGAGTCTAGTTAGCCAATTCATGCACCAACCGAAGGAGGTTCACTTACAAGCTGCACTAAGAATTGTACACTATTTGAAAGGAACCCAAGCAAGGGAATTTTGTTTGAAAGAAATGGGAATGTAAGTCAAGAAGCATATACAGATGCAGACTATGTAGGGTCAATTGTGGATATGAGGTCAACTATGGGATATTGCACTTTCCTTGGAGGGAATCTCGTGACTTGGAAGAGTAAAAAACAAAATGTGGTAGCCAGATCCAATGCTGAAGCAGAATTCAAGGCAATGGCATAAAGGGATATGTGAACTACTTTGTCTGAAGATTATCTTGGCAGACTTAGGAATAAAATTGAATGAACCAATGAGACTCTATTATGATAACAAATATGTTATTAGCATAGCTCATAATCTAGTGCAACATGATAGAACCAAACATATTGAGGTGACAAACATTTTATCAAAGAAAAATTAGACAGTGGTCTAATCTGCACTCCATATGTCTCTTCACAAGACAACCTTGTAGATATTTTAACGTAGGGCCTAAACAGCAACAACTTTGAGAGTATTGTTTCCAAGCTGGGAATGGAAAGTACTTATTCACCTGCTTGAGGGGAAGTGTTAGAATCTATTTTATTTCTGTTAGAATCATTGTTTTTTATTAGTTATATATTTTTTTCTTATTTAACATATTATAATTATTGTGAATAATAGGGATATCCCTGAATAATAGGAATTTAGTTGTCTAGGAGTTATTGTTATGCTTCCTAAAATAGCTTCCTAGCCTTGTATATATGGATTGTATTCTCAACATAATAATATATGAGATTCTACCCTAAATTGTGAGATGGTACATAAAACCTTAGAACCTGAAATATTAGAAATGATTTGGTGGGATGAGTTGGAAGTTCAAAGTCAACCTAGGTTAACTGAGTTAGAAGAGGATGGTCAATTTGAGTGTAATGGTGAAGGTTAAAAACAATTAGAAGAAGGGGTCAATTGGAGGTTAATGGTGAACTTGGGTTAGAAGATTTACAAGTGGGTGGTTAGTTGGAAGGTGGTAAAGGTGAAAAGTACTCAAAGTAGAGGGGTAAGTTGAAGGGTGATGGTGAGCATGGTGGGTTAGAAGATTTACAAGAGGGTGGACAATTGGAGGTTGATGGTGAAGGTGTAAAACAGGTGGAGGAGGGTGGTCAGTCAGAGGATGATGGTGAAGGTGGAAAACAGGTGAAGGAGGGTAGTCAGTTAGAGGATGGATATGATTTTGAGTTAAAGAAAGTAGATGATGATAATGATAGTGAATTTGAGTTAGAGCATGTACACGATGACAATGATAGTGAATGTGAGTCTTTGAGTTAAGAAAGACTAATTGATGTCAGCATTCAATGTGACATAGATAGTGATATGAATAATGAATGGGATGGTAATATTCAATGTGAAAAGGGAAGTGTTGTAGAAGACCTTTTTGGGACTTCAAGAACAAAAGTCAGAGAAGAAGAGTGCAATAGACCAGGTGAAACTTCAAGGGCAAACATCACAAAAGAACAGTGTAGTGATTCAAATTATGGTGTCCCTGGACTGTAGGATATTGAGTGCCATTTGGATGAGTTGGTTAGTGCTACAAATAGTGAGGAGGAAAGCGTTGATAAAGAGGGCTATATTAGGTTTGCAACGTTTTCAATAGTGTTGTCAAAACGGGCGACCTGACTCAACCCGACCACTTATTAGCGAGTCAAAAAATAACAATTTTTTTCTAATTAAAATCTAAATAAATTCCAGTTCAAAAATGATGTTAAAGTCTAGAAACAATTCAAAATAAATAAATAAAATACAGTACAATCCAAAATCATCTTAAATTCCAAATATAATCCAAAAGCAAACACAAAAGGTAAAACAAATAAGTATCTAAAATTGATCATTTTTGTGTCACTTATCCATATATAAGATTATAGTCTTGAATAGATAAATTCACGATATTTTGTTCTCTTGAAGAGTGTTAACTAATAATATTGAAACACAAAGTAATAAATAATTAAATTAATTTCATAGTACTAATAATAATGTTACCTGTTAGTTCAAAATCATGCAACAAATTCTGAGTTAAAATGAGTGTCTCAACATTCTTTAGAAAAATGAAGGAAAAATATTTGGTTAACACACAAGAACCAATACTAAAGGCATACTTACTAGCAATTATAGTAATTGGAATGCGAAGAATGTTAAAAGCCATCTTAGATAAGTTTGGATAACGATCTCGACGATCCTTCCAATAACTCAATACATTCAACTCATCAAAACACTTTGGATCAAGATTCCCTACATTTAAATAAAGATTCAATTCAGACCTTTCGGCGTCATTAGCATGTTGGTTCAAATAATCAACATATTTCTAAGACATCATGAAACAAATTCAATATGTCATTCATCATAAGTAAGAAAAACAAATATACTTAATAAAATAAAGTAAGTTGAGAATTAAAACTTACATCAAATGCATTCCTCATTAGTTCATATTAGTAAAAGAAGGTTGTTGTGTTGTAAGAAAAACTTGAGAACTTGAAGTATTTGGCTCATTTGAATTTAATTTGACATATTCTTCAAACAACTTATGCATGTTATCTTTTAAAACAATAATCTTATCTTCATAAGCAGAAGGATTAATCTTTCTATAACAAAATCGAATTACTTCAAATTTCATTCGTGGATCAAGAATAGCCCAAATAACAAGAATGTGACAATATTGATCTCAATACTTACTAAACATGTTCATCATAGTCAACAACATATCTTTAATCATCTGATAATCACTTTTTACATTTTTCTACAATAAATATTCAATTTTTCAAACTTGCGTGAAGTAACGATTAAAAGTTGGATAAGAAGAACCTTAAATCAAATTAGTCATTACTTAAAATGACTTCAAGAACTCAGACATTTTTTCAGCCCTTTTCCACTTATCATTTAATGGACAATGAGCATAATTTCTATCACGGATAGTCAAACTTTCAAAGACACATCGATATTTAATTGCACTCTAAAAAATAAGATAGGTAGAGTTCCATCTAGTAGGAACATCCACTTTCAAACCTACTTTGGTATCGATACCCCTCACTTGAATAACACATTCTTTAAATGCAATTTTTCTTGCCTCTAATCCTTTCACATATTTTATATTCTCTCTAATCTTTTGCAAAGCATTAGAAGCCACCATTAATCCCTCATGCGCAATAATATTCAAGACATGTGCACTATACCTCACATATGATCACAATTACATATCAAGTTATTTTTCAATTTCAATTGCTCACTCAAAAAAATTTCAACACTTTATTGGCACTAGCATTGTCTAATGTGATAGAAAAAATCTTCCCATTTATTTTTCAGTCAAGCAATATAGAAAAATAATTGTGTCAAATCATGACCAGTATGTTGAGGTTCCATTTTACATAAGGCAATAATCTTACTACTCAACCTCCAACTAGCATCAACAAAACGAGTAGTCAAAGAAATAAACTCGTCTTGATTTATAGAAGTCCAACAATCAGATGTCAAACAAATTTTACTATGAGATTTACGCATTGCAAGTTTCACTCTCTCTTTGTGTTCATGAAATTTCTTTTAAATATTAAACACAATTGTATTCCTACTTGGAACTCTTACTTCTGGATTTAAATATATAAGTAATTATTTAATCCACTTATATTAAAAAAAATTATATGGAAGCTCATGTTGAATAATAACCATTGAAATAAGGTCATCTACAACTTTTTGGTCAATTTCCCTAGATCATAATTTCCCAACATGATCAATTATCATTTTCCCAACATCATTGTCTTTTAATTTCTTTAAGACAAAACACTTTGACAAATGATAACATTATTGATGTCCCTATTTTTATACCACCAACAACATACTCTACACCACATGCATTGCATTTTGCCTTTTCTTTATCATCTTAATACCAATTTTTGTAAAATAATCTCAAACTTTTGAAATACTTACCTTAGGTCTCTTACTTTCTCTGTCAAAATCATTATCCTCATTCTCAATATTTTTATGGTTGGTGACAAAGAATCATTCAAATTATCATGAACACATTGATCATTTACCGTTTTAGAATTCATTTTGTTCTTTAATGATTATAAAATGTTTTAGAACTCGAAATCATGGATACTGATCTCCATTGTTATAGGAAGGCTAACCATTATAGAATGGAACTTCTGAGACTATAATAAGACTCAATGAAAGTGGAAGAACACAATCGATTACCTGAAAAGATACATGCAAAAGATTAATAAGGGAATGTAGTAAATGGGGTGCAAAATCCCCAATGCACAGATGTTTTAAACTTTCAAACTTCTGATAATTGACCATATTTTTGTTAATGATAATAATGTCTATGACTTCGTATGCAATATGCACTGACATGACAAGATATAGTGAAAATTTTCAAAGTTAAAAGTTAGAAAAATGGTTTGTATAAACCTTCAACTCTATATTACATAATCACGTTGAATCAATCATTTCTAGGCATATAGCAAGAGAGACAAATGTTCCTTGAAGCTAATGACATATTTCTTCAAAAATAATTCTCGGTAATGCCAATATAGTAACCAAAACTTAATCTACTCCTAACCAAAATATATGTGGCAATTTCTAATGATGGCAAACCCCTATCCTTAACTAGGAAACTCATTTTCTTCGTAATTGTATCCTTGGACAATTTTATAAAATTGGGCGTTCTAGCCACACCTCGTATAAATCTCAAATCCCGATTCCCATGTCCTTTTACACATCGTTAAAGGCACTTGGACAACCATGACCTAAACAGATGATGGCGACCATGAGGAAAGTGAAGCAATGTGGTGGTTATTGAACCCAACTAGATGAACTTAGTGGTTGAGCGACGTAATGTAGGAAGCATTGATTAGAGATTTAGGTAAATTTTTTCAAATTTTTTATTTAAAAAAACAAAATTCTACGTCACAATGAATTATATCATTTAAAAAATTACATTAACGTGTCATGTTAATATATTTTTAACGTCCTTATGTAATTTAACAGTAGAGTCTTCAATTTTTTTAAATTAGAGACTTAATTAAGACAATAAAAGCTGATAGATCAATTTACAACTTCTAAAAAAAATAAGGACCTCAGCCATTATTAAACCAATTTTGAATTTTGTTTTGGAAGAAAGATATGAAAGGTTGGAAGAAAGAGAGATCTGAAAGGAAAAGCTTCATATAACACTTCACCTTCTAAAATGAATCAGGGTAATCAACTACAGGTCTTGAAATTGCACAAGCGAGAAACGTAAAATTACACAAATCCCAAACATTACTTATACATTAAAAAAACTTAATGGGTAAAATAGGAAAATGCCAAACACATTGAACGGAAAAGGGAAAGAAGGACATAAGAGCCGTGATTTTACAGAAAAACCTAAAAATTTAACATGTGTCAAAGATTTAAATGAGGTGAATGAGTAAATTTAGTTGTCGTTTGTTTGTTTATATGTTATAGATGTTGAAAATTGGGAGCATATGAATGTTTTGATTAAAAAAAGGCACAAATTATCTTAAACTCCTCTACAAAAAATTATTTCCCCAAAAGGAGAACTTGAACCAAGAACGAGATCATTAAGATTTAATTTTATTAGAATTTCTATATATAATTACTATATTTATTGTTTAATCAATATTTTGTTTATATATATATATATATATATATATATATATATATATATATATATATATATATATTTCCTCACATTGATTCTTAAGCAAAACATAACTTCATTGATTATAATATTTATTCTTTGAGTTACCATGATCAAGTTATTTACATTGGTTCTGGATGATCAAATTTTTATCGTATTTATTAGACATATAAATTATTGATTTTTCTCCTTATAACATAATTTAATCTTATTTTACAATTATAATTTAATAAAAAATATAAGATTAGATTATTATGCAAAGAATAACCAATAAGTATAAAAGAGAAACAATATTAACAATTCGTTAAGTAATAAAAGAAATATAAGTCGATTTATTTTAAACTCAAACGAAAGTTCTCTTCATACATAATTGAGAAGAAAAATATCCTGATTAAAACGAAACAAGGATCTTTAGACATATTGTTACTTAAAACTTTATTAGATTTTTATGTCGTAAAATTGAAACTATATTAATTATTAATTAAAGATTTACTTATCATATTTATTTCTATTTTGTATAATAGTTTCATATTTTTTATGAGTTGAAATTTAAGATAATTATTTTTTTTCATATTTTGAAACACTTTTTAAATATAAAACTAAGATAAAATTTTACGCTTTGAAACTAACCATACTTAAATATATAATAATTTATTCCAAAAATATCATTTGACAAACTTAAAAGAAGAAGGTTACCCTCCACGGAAAATTTCAAAGTTAGAATCACAATAATATCAAATATATATTCCTAAATATATTACTTTTGGATTAATGTTCTCATATTAAAATATTGTATGATATATATGGATGATGATGATAAGTTTAAAAAGGGTGTTAATTATGTAACACGGTGATTGATAAAAAGTTAATGATTTAGGCTAAGCATTGATTTGTAAGTGTATTAATTTTTGTCTTAATGATTTACACTTTTTTGTTTTGATGTGATTTATGATAAGTTGCATGAGAATTGTGAATTATGAGATGGGACCATCAATTATTACACGGAAGGGGAACATCAAGGGTACAACATACTTCAAAAAATTAATTGCCTGTCCCAACCTCACAAACCAAACTGAATCACCGTAAATCGTCAACGTCATATAAGCCCCATACTCAATTACGTATCCAATTATAAACTAAATTAAAACTAATCTATATCATTATCATACTTAATCAAATCCTAAGCCTCACTCTTCACTACTAATACTACTTTATTTCAAAATCTTTTTCGTAAATCATACGATAGTAATAGTAATTATCAACTAAAGTTTTCAAACCCTACAAAACATGCTACGCGTTTACAACAATATTGATTATCTACTGATTGTTGAATATTGTATAATAAAAAATATTATTTTTTAACGAAAGTACGCTAGAAATAAAAGTATATAATAAATTTAATGTAGTTCAATATTTTAAAATATACATTTATGAATATTTAATAAAATTATAATTACTTAATGTTGTCCTATAATTACTTTTTGCAATAAAATACAAATCTCTTCGTAGCATATAACTTTTACATACAAGAGGATTGTGGTAGCAACAAAAATAAACTATTTTTAATTTATGTATTAAAAAAGAACTTTGATGAATATTTATTTGAAAAGAAATATATTAACCAAAAGTCTTATAAAAGGAGACTAAGTACAGAATCAAACTTTAATTTTATTGTCATTAACAACGTAATAGTGGTGAAATCCATCACCAACATCAACCGTATAAGAAATAGTATCACACCTCACATACTTAATACGTGTAATTTTTCTGACAACTTTTTCATATAACTTTTTTTAAAAAAAATTCTTATAAAACATAATTACATAAGTCTCTTTATTTTATATATATATATATATATATATATATATATATATATATATATATATATATATATATATATATATATAAAAGGTTATAAACAACAACACTCAAATCAACTTTTTATTTTTATAATATTTTTTTTTGCGTATATTCAAAGTAATACTTTCTTGATTTTTTTACTTAATAATAATTCTTTTATATAAAGATATTAACAATAAAGAAACTTGTTATAATTTAAATATAGTTCACGTACAAGTAAAAATAAAAATATAAAATTTATATGATAAAACTTCTATAAATTAACACGTGTCTTATAAAGAAACTTATTTTATCAGTTTATTTATTTTTTTAATAGAATTGTCATTTGATCTATGGATAATTGATAATGAATAAGTCTTATTTCACTTTTAAATAAGTTCATTTTTAGATAGTAATCAAATAAGAGAGTAAGAAAATATACTTTTTCAAAGTGGCTTAGAGTTAGATAGAAATCAATTTGATTTTATTACAAAATTTTATTTAATTTTTAAGAATAGCACATTTATTATGTGTGAAAGGGAGTTAAGTTGTTTTAGATTAAAAGTTGAGACAAGTTTGTTTAGACTGAAGCTCGAGACAATCTGACCCAGATCGAAGATTGAAAAGAGTTGACCTGAGTCGAAGTTTGAGATGCATTGTCTTGTGCAGAAAGTCGAAATTGGTTGTTCTGAACTAAAGGCAGAGACAAGTCATCAGAAATTGAAAGTTGAGACAAGCTGACTTAATTTGAAGGTTGAGACAGACTGGTCTAGATCAAAACCTGTGGTAGGTGGCCCAAACCGAAGGTTGATACGGGTCTTCGTAAACCAAATATTGAGACGGGTTGACTTAGGCTAAAGTTAAGACAAGTCATTCCAAGTTGAAGGTCGAGATGGATCGATCCAAGCCAAAGGTTAATATAGGTTGATCCAGGTCAAAGATCGAGATTAATAGGTCGGGTCGAAGGTTGAAATAAGTGTTGAGGCGAACCATCAATAACTAAAAGTCAAGACAAACCATCTCAATCTAAAGGTTGATTTAGATCGACCCAAGACAAAAGTTGAGATACGTCGTTTTGGATAGAAATTTGAAACAAATTATCTCAGGCAAAAGTTAAGATTGGACAACCCTAACCGAAAAATTAAAATAATTCAACCTAAACTGAAGATCGTGACAAATAAATCTAAATAAGAGATAAAGATAAAATGACCCAAAATGAAAATTAGAACAAAGATAGCTAGATTAAAGTACCTTTCAAAAAATCCTTTCAAGTTAAAATTTTAGTTTTCATTCATATTGTTAATATTTTTTGTTAAAAAAATTCATAATCCTTTCCTAACCTATGAAATTTTTGTGGTATGGATTTTTTTAATGAAAAACTTTTTAGTTTTATGAGCTGTTTTATTCTCAACCCATATAAATCATAACCAAATATCATCAAATATGGCAAATTGACAACTCTGCCTTTATATAAATTACATAATATAAATCATAACCAAATATGATTAAATATGTCAAATTCACAGCTCTACTTTTGTGTAAATTACATATATAAAGTGCATATTCAAACGAAAATACATATTTCCTTCATCAACATAAAAAGAAAAATCTAAATGGCATAAATAGAAGGAGCTGAGGACTAAACGAGATACATGAACTTTGGATTAAAAATTGAATTAGTATAATGTATGAATATGAATTATCCAGAGAAAGAAAAAAAGAAAAAGGGAGATGAAGTATAAAAAAATCTTGTAAATTTTGAATGGATGACAATAGATGAGAAGAATATATAGAAAAAGGGGGAAAAGAAATAAAGAAAAGAAAAAGAAGAGTGAGATGTGGAAGGAAGTGACTTGGGTTTGCGACTCCCGAGGTGAGTGTCTAGTGAGAGTAATGGTGGACAGAGAAGAAACATTGCTTCTTCTCTCACACTAGACACACACTGTGCGCACAACCCTCCACTCTCCAAGGAGATCACAATCCCAAAACCAAAACCAAATACCTTCTCTTCAATGCTACTCTTCTTCTTCTTCTCCTTCTTCCCTTCTCACTGACACTTTTTTCACCCAATGGATCCGGCCGCCATCATCAACGCCGCCGCCGCCAACACAACGTCCTACAACCTCTCCGAGATCTGGCAGTTCCCGCCTCCAAACGCGCAAGACGCTACTGCCGCGCTGTGCCTCAGTAGGGCTCATTTCGGGCACGGCCTTTCGGATTTTGGCCCGGGCCCGGGTAGCATTGGCCACAAAAAGAGGCGCGACTCCGAGGAGGAGGAATCGGTTAAGGGCGTCTCCACCAGCAATGGCGTGGTACCTCACTCAATGTTCTACTATGAATTAAAAAAAAGAAAAAATAAAAAGAATTGAATTGAATTGGTTACATTACAATAAAGAAGAAAATGGATCTGTTTTTTTGTTAGCTATAGGTAGAGTTTGTTTGTGTTGAAGATGAAAGTTTTTGGGTATTGGGATTTGTGCAGAAGGAGGGTGGTGGTGTTGGTGATGGGAAACGGGTTAAAACAACAGGGAACCAGAAGAGTGAGAGTGCGAAAGGTGAAGGAGAAAGCAGTTCAGGAAAGCTTGCGGAGCAAGGTGGAAAGCCACCTCCAGAGCCTCCTTCAAAGCAAGATTACATTCATGTCCGAGCCAGAAGGGGTCAAGCTACTGATAGCCACAGTCTCGCAGAAAGGGTGAGTGATTATTAATCATTGCAAATTCCTAATCTTAATCAGTAACTAACCACCCCTTTCAATTATCATCTTCTTTAATTTGCTGTAAATAGCTTTATTATGTTTTTCCATAGTTTTAATTTTTAGTATGAGTTCAATTACTTGTTGAGTTTAACTGGTAAAAATGTTATTTATAGGATGATTAAAATTTGGACCAAAGTATGATACTGATTTAGACTGGTAATTTCATAGCTTATTTTCTTTTAGCAATTGTTTCTTTTTTTACAGTTTTTAGTGACTGTTATGGTGACTTTTGAACAATCAATGAATTCAGACATATTTTGCGATGACGTTTAAGAAAATTATTTAAGGTAAAAAACGTTTATACTGATATACTTAACGTGTGTTACCATTAAAAGTCATACTAATGAAAATATTTTGTTGATGGTGTAAATTTTTTGACATTGACGCTGGACAGAAATTAAACTCCTCAGACAAAAGTTGATAAGCTTATCTTAATCACAATTTTGATTTTAATTTTGGTAAACGAAATGAATTATTCGTAGTAGAGTGAACGCAGCATAAGACGTGCCAAAGTCCCATAAAAACAAAAACTCACAAGCCCTCCTTCCACAATACATGATCTTTGGTCATTTGTGATAAAATGATTGTGTAAAATATCACTACACTGTCGGGCAATCCAATTATTTTCTCTAAAACAAAAAATGGAAGAATTATTTTATCTATAATTTAGAAATAATTTGTGGTTTGATATGACTTTTGAAGAAATTACTAGAAAATAAATTAATTTAACATACACGAGTAACATGGCCACATGTGATGTGATTGGTCATTTTTATTAAATTCTTATTTAAAAAAAATAGGAGAAAAATATGCCATCAATGGTAATGGTTGGGGTATGCATTACTGGCGTACCAAAAACTTGCTTCACTGCGGGATATCTAGTGTCAAGTGGATTATTTGTTACACGAAAAAGTTGGTTTAAAAAATAATGAAACTGTTATGCTTGTTGGGTCTTTTGGGGGTATTTAAGAAAATATTGAATTATCGGGTCTTTTCCGGTATGAGTCATTGACTTGGTTTTGTAATGGAATGTTGTTGGACAGGCTAGACGGGAAAAGATTAGTGAGAGGATGAAAATTCTTCAGGATTTGGTGCCGGGTTGTAATAAGGTATGGTTTCCTACCTGACTACGTGTGTATTACTGAAAGAGAAAAAAAATAAGTGTAAATGAAGAAGAAAGAAGTGTTACTGGTCTGTGTATGTACACAAACTAAGCTGTGCCTTCAAGGACATTCTAAATCGATGTATTTCTTTGACTCAGGTTATTGGGAAAGCTTTGGTTCTTGATGAGATAATTAATTATATCCAATCGCTTCAGCGGCAAGTAGAGGTGTGAATTGTGGTGGCATTCTTTTGAAAATATATATGCTTTATAGTTTTTTTAAACTTTACTTTTATGTCACAGTTTTTGTCAATGAAGCTCGAGGCCGTAAATTCAAGAATACCCTCCGGAATTGAAGTGTTTCCTCCTAAAGATGTAAGCATATGCAGCATCTTTGTATTGATCTCTTTGATATAAATAACCAGAAAGCTGGTACTTGAGATCGGAACAGCTGGTTTTGTCCCTCTTATTTTAAACTTTGCCTTTGGTGGATTATGAGTTTAATTGCTTCTGTTATGTTGCAAGTATGCCATTTTGGGTAGAGGCTTCTTTTATACACGCAATTTGTGTCAAGCTCGACCTTTTTAAATGCAAAAGGGTTTTTAACTGAGGTAATATTAAGTGAGAAATAATATAGAACAGTAGACCCGTATGCAAATTAAGTGAGAAATAATATATAATTTTCAATGCTTTTACATTTGAAAAAACATATAGAATAGTAGACCCCTACACATGGATTTATTGTTTTATTCATTTGCACGTATTGCTCTATAGATTTGATTTTTAACTGAGCTAAATGATCTTGTGTGATCTAAGACTTTTGTTGTGTTAAGTGGGCACCTTCCAAATTCTGGGTGGAACGTTATGTTGCTTCCTTCCAAAAATAAAATGAGATACTTTGTTTGTGGTGCTTTAATGGATTGGAATATTGGATAGTCAATGGATTTTTGATATATAAAGTAAATAAATTTTATTGTTGATGGTAGCAACGACTAGGATATGTTGTTCTATATACTAAGATGTAAATAGCTTTAAAGTGTGTAGAAACTCACCTTCAAACAAAATTTTGGGGCTAGTGGAATCAGATTATTGGTGTACTTCAGTTTTTAATCCTTGTGTTGGTGTTCCAGTTTGATCAGCAAACATTTGATACAACTGGCATCGCATTCGCTTCTCAACCTACAAGAGAGTATAGCCGAGGTTCATCACCAGAGTGGTTACATATGCAGGTGGGAAGTGGTTTTGAAAGAGCAACATAGTCTTGGAAATCCCATGACACCTTATAATAAATGCATATAGGATGACTAGTCTCTCCATCAGAGCTCCCGTAAATCATATACTCAAGGTGTTGTTAAGTCCCATGGACACCTCATTCCAGGAGGCATGGAGCCTGTTATTTGTTTCTACAAGATCGCTTCAGCGAGTACTTTAGCAACTCCATTTGTTAGTGCGTTTGGAAAATGAATTCATTTACCAATATGTAGTTTAGTGGACTATAGGCTTTCTATGCTATACTCTTCATAACCGTTAAAATTGTTGTCATTCTTGTAAAACAATGCGGCTTGTACTGAATACATAAAGGCTTACTCATTGTGCTATAGTGTCGACATTGTTGTTTGTCTGTGAAGCTATGTTGAATAAATTGAGCCCATGTGATTTTTTTAACTCTATTGTTTAGTCCCTTTGAACACTTACACAGATCTTAAAAGCTAGAGCCTATTGAATGGAGACACTATTGGTTATTTTATGAAACTTTCAGCTCGTTAGAGACAAATTTAGATACAGAGTATCTTGAATGTTTTTTATAACTTATTCTATGAAAATTGGAATTCGTCCTGGTGATTCTTGAGATTCAAGTTTAGTATTTGGAATTGGTCAGTTATTGGGTGGAGATTTCATTTCTCAATCAGACAAAACGAAGTAAAGCAATTACACCGTAGCATATCATCATATAGAAGAATGGCGAAACTTAAATTTACTCGTAGTATCTCTGTTGTTTAAATTGAAAACTGTTGTTTTGGTATTTGACAAGGCACATTACATTTTACCGTAAGACGGATTTCGTCCTCTTGGTGGCGATTTAACACGTTTACCAGCCACTGTTACACAACAGGAAGAGAAACATTTGTAGACAATCTGAACGAAGAAACTGATTTTATGAAAATCACGATAAATCCAATGGATTGAAAGATCCAACTTTCCAGTTATATACATGTACAGATTACATCTACTATAAAAGTAATTAATAAATGATAAGCAAAATATCCATTTCATTATTTAAAGATAATTTTCGTAGCAGATAATTTTCGCATTTCATACAACGCACATGATCTCACTAAGAATGAGATAATCTAGCAGTAGCAACTCTGCCAAAAGGTCTGCTAAAGTTTAAACTCGTTAGCAGGGTTTACTATCACAGAAGTATGATGTGGATCTCACATGCACATATGGTTTTATATGATATTTGGATTTTAGTTTTTAAAAAATAATTAAGCAACTTATTAGGTTTATATTAAAAATATAAAAAAACGTGGGATAGTTTTAATTTATTGAAGTTCTTAAAACTGTGGTGACACGATAAGATCCATAAAAAGAGTTAAGAACATCTGACTGTGTTCACCGTCAGAGATACTCAATGGAGACATAGCTTTTAATCAGAACAATTAGTTTGAATTTGATTTTATTATTACCTTCCAAGTCAGTTAAATAAAGTGTCACAAAACACAATATATATTAGCTTGAATGTTTGAGTCTGCCAATAGATATCCAAAGTACTATCAATAATAGTAGTATCATCAAATCAAATTGTAGGATTAAACACTTAGGGCTATAAATTAGAAATTGGGTTGCACTGAAAATGCAATCGTAGCACCACAAAACAGTCTTTCCAGATCAGAAACCATAGAGATTAGAAATTGCAAACCATTGAGACAAAGGCAAAATAATTACATCTAATTATTCTATGTGGCAATCATCAAATATTCGTACACCAAAGGATGGCCGAATTTATCTGAACACAGACAAAGAATTTAAGGTCAAAGATAAACAAATAAAATATTTACCCCATGAAAATTCTACTAATACTTCAGTTGGAAAATGCCATAAAACTAAATAAGGCATTAGGCAAGTAACAAGGAATTTCAATTATTTATACAAGATCACAAGTTCAAATCTCATTCTCATTTTGAAAAACTTACATTGGCCATCTTTTGCTAAAGGTTGAAGAGTGGTCAGGGCCTTTAGGCTACGGCACCAAAAGAATTTCCCCCTTGGTTGAAGCTATTCCCACTTGACTGAAAGTAAGAAACTGCCGCCCAAATCACACGCAGGATCAGAATTGCAGCAAATACAGTGCCTCCGAGAGTGCACATGACCTACGATTCATGGATGAATATTACCTATGCCGTTAGCTCCTACTTGATAATGCACTTTCTAATTATATGGAAAAGAAATTGTGCCAAGGAAATACTTCTAAGGGAGCAAAATAGGAAGAAAATAAAAAAGAAAGGAACTTCTTCATAAACTAAAATTAGCTTATGCATTAACTAATTTTTAATAGTTCACTCATACAGTTTTTCTAAAGTCTTATTCTTAACTTGTGCATAACTTATGGATAAATTCATTTCATCTTTACTTTCTTATTTCTCTCTCTTAGAAATTCTTATGGAGAAGTTTGCTCAAACATGTCCCAAATCATAAATATCATGTGCATACCCTTCACTGCTAACCTTCCTCACATATCTTTTATTTACACAGAGGAAAGGAATTGAGTCAATTCAAGCTGAGTTTATCACGGGAAAATACTGGGGAAGATGATTGGAAAGGGAAAGAGGTTTCAATTTCAATCAGCCTCAAATTCCTGATTAAGCCATACAGTAATGGGAAGTAATACCTCAAGCAGCGCTTTCACAACAGAAAGCGAAGCAAGTAACAGAGTTCCATCAACAGCAAAAGAAACCTGAATTTACATGGAAAGAAATAAGAGAAAGCATTCAAAAGATAAATTCAAAGTTTAATTTCAGCACAGGAGATTTCACAAAAGAAGCCGGAGGCACTTCCAGAACTACCTTGCCTAATTAATGTCCAGAAATCAAAAGAAAACTAGAACATAACATGTTTGGTTTAGCTTAAATTTTTGGGAATAATTGCATTTAGTGTTTTATTACAAGCCAATTTTTGACCCAAAATACACCCAATCTTGAAACTTTAAAGCACAAGACAAGTTTAAATAACTAGAAAGACACAACTCTTATACACTTTTATAGATGTTTTTGGTACAGTTCTCCAATCTGAATTATAAAGTGAACATCAGTAATTTCTGTAATAAAAGTTTCGATCAAATACCACTAGCATAAATTATCATCAAGGTAAAAGATGCTAATTTTGAATAGAAAACAACACAAAAAGCACCACCTAAGTTGCTAGTTGAATGTAACTTTTGTCCTTAAACAATACCATACCTAAAATTTATCAGACTAACTAATTGAGAAGTGTGGGGAAGAAGGAAACCTGAAGCCACAGCTTTAAGTGAAATCAATCAACATTCAATTATACACATAAATTGGGGATACTCATAGTCACAAACCACCCTGATGAATTTGTTGATTTTTTCTACAATTACCTTAAATATATATAAACTGATATTTGTGATAAGAAGTACAATAGTGTAAAATTCTGTAAGACTGTTTTACAGTGTCTTTACATGACCATTGAACTTAGAAAGTTTTCATGATCTCTATTATACTAACCAGAACAATAACTAATTAACATGGCAGCCATAAAATCTTTTTAAAAAAATCAATTATTCCAAACAAAGCAGAGAAGAAAAGTGGCACTCACAAGCTGGGGCGATATTACTGTGGGCAAAACAGAGCGAGAAGCTTTCTTGGCTCGCTTAGACACTTTCTTAAACATGCTCTGAAAAAATCTGATCAACAAATCCACACTACTCTCTGCATCCTCGTCGTCACTGTCATCTTCAATTCCATCATACTCATCAAACAAACCCGTTTCATCCATCTCATATGGCTCTCCCCCACCCGAACTATTCAGCTTCAGAACCCACAAAAAAAAAAAAGAAAAAAAGATGTGAAATACAATTGAGCCATTATTTACATAAAATATATCAAATCATATCATGTATGTGTTTATGTAATACATACCTTGCTATGACATTTGGTGGTTATGGGCTTTAAACTGTGGTTGAGGTAGAATCCAGAATAAAAGCGTTGGTAAGAGAAGGGAATGTTGTTTGCAGAGAAGTGACGAGGCTTGGAGGAGTGTGTGAGATTGATTAATGGTGGTGTAGTTGCAGTAGCTCCTGCCATTGGAGACAGAACATGGAGTTTTTCTTTTCCCTTTTAGTATTCGATTATTTGATTGTTATCGTTTGGAGGAAGAAACTGAACAACGACAACCTTAACCGCTGGTAATGCTTTTCATGGATTCTCGTTGGACTTCTTCTCTACCTTTGCTCTCTGAGAGAATTACTTTTTTCACCTCATATATCTTCTAGCAACAAAAAAATAAAGGCTTTTACTTCTTCCACCCCTACAATTTATTCATGTACCCCATATTTTCTTCATACAATATATCTTATTATAATAACAAAATTTATTATTTTAATATTTTTATTTTTCTGTAGGCATAATTCAAAATATACTAAAAAATTTATTGATTATGCATTTTCGAAATGTTCTAGATAACAATATTTTTAAATAAAGATTCCAAATAACATAAAGAATACATTATCCGAAATTGATTTTTAATTATTTCAAATTGATTATCACGTAACATTTCACAATAAAATTTTAATTATGAAATAATGTTTTTTAGGATAATTTGAAATGTGTTCCTGAATGTTTATTCTAAGAACATAAAATATAAAAGATTTCAACTAGCTTGTTCTCGAAAACATTATAGCATGAGACAATGACATATGAACATTGTCCTTATGCTGAGTTGTTAGCACCACTCTGCTATTCTTTGTTTTGAAACCTAGAAACTGATATGCAGCAACAACAAAAGAAACACATTGGTTCATATAATGAATTCATTCACCATCACTTTACCAAAACTACATTAAAGGGATCTGGCCTCTCATAAGAAAAATGCATTGCTAGAAACATCCCCTTTCCGCTTCATGTAACTATGAATTGGACATTAAATGGGGTACAAAATAGTAGTTGTTAGAATCGATCGGTTATTATCCAATTATTTATTCTAAACTTTTTTTTTGTGTTCCGTTAGGTGAATCAGAGATACATGTTAAAGATTCTTTCAAAGTAGTTAAGTTTGAACGCAAAAATAATAAAGGTGTAATTAATGCATAACATACCACCTATCTGGATTTTTAATTATAATTTTTCATTTTTGATTAAAGTTAGTCTAATCAGGATCCAAACATCTCTAATCCTAATTAGAGATTTAATCAAAATGATTTTTCTGCTTTAAGTCACTTAGTCTTGACCATTTGGTTTTCTAGTTAATATAGAATTTAACTTTGGTTGACTAGTTGGTTGACTATTTGGTGCATATCTCAACCAAATGGTCCATACTATACATAAACGCTTTAAACCCGAGCATCATAAAGAGTTGAAAAGGAGTTTGTTATTTGATCGTTAAATGATTTGTTTCATCCGTTTGAGTCATTCACTGCTGGTGTTGAACATTGAGAACAATAGTTATGATGATCCAAACTTTGTGTCTATTAAGGAATGTGAAGTGTTAGATCCTTGTGAATCGTTACATGCGAATAAATCTAATGACTAGAGTTTCATGACTGTTCAACCTCTGACTTCTATAAATAGGATGAGGCTGAACTATTATTTTCACATTTTCTCATGCTACTTCTCTTTTGTCTTTCACTTTCTTGTTTAAGGTAATAATGTCAATTGTTTCGTTTTTCTTCATCTGAGGGGTTTTTTAATCGAGATGGTCAAAGATATGTTGATAATACTTCATTGTCAGCATCATCATTTGAGTCTTCACAAGGTAACCAGAGATCGTTTGGGTTTTCACAAGATAACTAAGGATCAACCAAGTGAAGTTTAGATTCGATCGATAATGCAACCAAATGTGTAAATATTGAAAAGAAGAACAAGGGCAAAACTTTTGGTGAGGATGTTGAAAAAGCTAATTTTATTCTTGTTAATTTTAGGGAATTTTTTTGTTAAGAAAGCTAATTCTAAATCAATTTTTGACTTTGTTGGGAGTACTTGTGCTACTTGCATAGTGAATGTTAATTATGGTTCAAGTCACAAATTTGGTTAGGAAAAATGCAAGAAAAACAGAATCATTATAAGTTAATAACTATTTTTAACAACTTTTTGACAATAGATTATGTGTCATTATTTTATTAGTTTGTATATTTAAAATGGATCAATCATAAATTACTATACAAGATGTTGTAAAAGAATTATAAAAAAAATTTGTTAAAATTTTTTTTTCAGAAAAATAACACTTAGCATTGGCGATGGAGCCAATGATGTCCGCATGATTCAAGCAGCTCGTACTGACATAAGTGGGTTGGAAGGGATGCAAGCTGTGACGGCTACTGATTTTGTCATTGCATAGTTTCGCTACCTTTTACATTTACTTCTGCTTCATGGCCGTTGCTCGTATCTTCGAATATGCAAAGCTGTCATGTTTTTCTGAACCATGCAATTGTTTCTGTAGTTTCTTCTGCAGTGTCCCTAAAAATTGGTTATTACTCAATTTTGTAATTCATGCCTATTTAGATAAGCTTACTTAGATTCACCTCATGAGTGTGATAATAACTTTTTAAATTTATGCATTAGATTTTGTATTTATGTTACGAAATCTTTTCATGTTGGTCTTAGAAGTCATATTTAAACAACCTCTTTTTTTCTTTTCTATAGAGGTGAGTAGTACTTCCCATCCTGCTTTCATGAGGTTATATTTATTTTATCTCTTAAGAAAAACTTAATTATTATTTAAATTAATATATAGGCGTTGAAGCAAACTAGAGAATCTCAATGAGAATGACAGTCCTTTCATCTAGTCAAAAGACAATACATAATGGTAAGTTGAAGAACTTTATTCACACGCCTGGATCGTCTGCAGCAAAGTTGAAGAACTTGGCTAATTTTTGTGAAACAGAGTATTGACTTTCTTCAAGTGATCCTTCGTCTCCCTCGTAATCATCGTCACCATAAAAAACTAAATGAATTCTGCAGTTATTGAGCTCCAACCTCTCAATACGAGGAGGGTTTCGCCTTTGCAAATGTAAGGTATACCTATCTTTTAACTGAAAGACTAACGGAGTTCGAGCACCGAATCTGCGCAAAAATATGTGGTCTTCATTTGTTCTGGGTACTCTTAGCAGGCGAAACGTTGTGCTAAACACCTCACTGGTCAAATTAAAGATTTTTCCTTGAACATCCACTAACTCCAGTCCTTCCCTTTGGTTTTCAGGTATGTTCTTGAAAGAGATAACGCCAAAAAAAATAACACCTTTGAGCTCCCTATTGCTTCTCTTGGAAAACACTACTGGTTCTGCTGTAAGCCAATCCGGGACCCTGCTTCCAGGCATAATCAAAATCTCTAATTTCTTAAGTAGAACCTGGGACAAATCTTTAATTTATAAGTGGGAAATTATTGGATTTTATTTTATGCTCAAGACAGAAGGATGTGATTTTGGGGCGTGGAAGAAACAAAGAAATGACAAACCTTGGAAAATCTTCTCTTTACGGCAAGGGAGCATCCAATGCAACCACTCATGTACAACCTTCTTAAGGACTTCAAATGTTCAAGACCTGGGACATCCACCACCTTTTCACAATTTGTAAGGTTGAACTCCTCTAATCGCTCCAAGTTTGAAATATCATGTATGTACTGCACTGCAACACAGTTTTCCAGATTTAGCTCTTCTAGGCTAGAGGGAAGAGGAGGCAGAAACATGAGCTCCCTGCAATCTGACAACAAAAGCTTTTTGAGACAGGAGAGACCCGTCATGCTGGCTGGAAGACTGCAAATATTGTTGTGACCTAAACTTAAAGTTTCTAGTGATGATAGCTTTTCAAACTCATCTGGAATTTTTCCATATATTCCCCATCCATGAGCATTTAGCTTTTCCAGCAAGCTTAGATTGCAAAAAGAAGTTAATATTGCCTCTGAACTAGGTTGTTCTCGTATTTCAGGAATAATTGTCCCTGTAGACATGTTGTTTCCAGCCCCATTAAGATAGGGCATTCTTTTCATGTCTAGTTCTACCAGGCTTCTGAGCATTCCAAAGCTATCTGGTAGTCGTGTAAGTGCTGTTTCCTTCATCATTAGCCATCGCAAAGATTTCAAATTTCCAATGGAGTCTGGAAGCCTTTGGAGCTGTTTGCACTTGTCTAACCTCAGCCGAATAAGATTTTCCAACATTCCTATTGATTCTGGCAATTCAGTAATGTTTGCATCATGCATGTCCAAAATGGTAAGAGCTGACAGGTAGCCCAATGATACTGGTACGAATTTTAGATGCTGAACTTTTCCCATCTCGAGCTTTTCTAGCATTTTCATGCCCACAAATATTTCGTCTGGAAAATTAGAAACTTTTGTGCCATCTAACTTAAGTTCAACAATTGAAACTAATGCCTCCATTGAGACAGGAAATTTGTCAAGAGAAGTACAGTCTCCAACAGACAGCTTCCTTAAATATGATAAAGCACCAATAGAAGCAGGCAATTCTTTGATTCCGCTGCCGTCCAAATACAATTGAGTCAAGGAAATTAGTTTCCCAGTAGAGTTAGGAATCACTGATAGTGACTTACACCCCGTCAAACTAAGCATCTCAAGTTTTTCCAAAGAACCAACTGAATCTGGCAATTCCTCCAATGCTGTATGGTTAAGTGATAATTCTTGCAGGGAGCAGAGTTTCCCAGTGCAGGTAGGTAACTTCTTCAGAAGGTGGCATCCATTTGCACTCAGCTTTTCAAGTTTTGTGAGATGGAAGATGGACAGAGGAAGCTCAGTAATAGAAGTGCTATCAAGAAGTAGCTGTCTTAAAGAAACCATGCAGCTCAAGTCTTTTGGTAATGTTTTCAATTTCCAGCAGTCGGACAGAACGAGGTCCTCGAGGTGTTTCAGCCCAGAGACATCACTAGGTAGTTCTATGAGGTTATAGCAGAGGCGAAAGTTAAGATGAACTAAGGAATTTAGATTCCCTAATGATTCATGAATCCTAGTTAAGTGAGAACATTCTTCCAAATTAAGTTTTTTAAGAGACAGATACCCAGATAAGTCAGGAGTTGCTGTCAAACGGTGGCACCTGGAGAGGTTTAAAACCGTCAAGTGCACAGCCACCTGTCAAATAAATATCGTCATTGAAAAATATAAGGTAAATGTTAAAAAAAATAGAAAACACCAAGTTCTAGAACTCATTGATGACAATTTATTTTTTCAAAATAGTGAGCTCATCAGGTAATAAGAAAGCAAACCTTGTTACTGCGTCCCTTCCACAAGGTTTCAATCAGACTTTCAGAGAGATCCATGACTGCAAGTTCCAATGGATTATAGCTAGAAGGCATATACCTTAATGAACACTGTTTCCATTGTAACCACTTGAGTTTTGGGGGAAGACATATAAATTGTCCTTCCAATCTGGAATAATTAATCTGAAGCATTCTTAAGGAAACCATTGGTTGAAAGTGCTTGGACTGAAGGATAACCTCTTTTGCTTTCTCTTTTCTATCCTCTACGTACTTTTTATACCTCTCTTTAATATACTCGAATGCAGATTTACAACTGGGCTTGCGTCGAAAATTTTCCCTAGTTATTTCATCTGCTGAGCGATCTCTGGGAATGGACATTCTTCTCTTCACACAATCTAGGACAACTCCTTGAACATTTCTCGTTCCCTACACGCAGTGTTCGTTGTTAAAGTGGTCAAGAAATGAAATGGAAAATATATAATGAATTTAGTTAGAATATGGAATTCTAAAAAGATCATGATAATTGACAACATTTTTTTAATAATTTTTTGACAACCCCACTTTATTGATATGCTTGAATTTATTTTTAAAAAAATATTTAAAACCAATCAATCACAGACCACGCGTGATAAAAATAAAAAAACTTTTTCCTTCTAAAAACTTTAGATTTGATACCCAATTTTTGTTGGTTGATTTTAATCTTAACAAATGTAGGAAGGTTTCTTAATATTTTACGACGTTATTTCATTTAAAAAAGATTTTTGGCATCAAAGCCTTTTATAACACGAAATCAATCATCAAGAATGAAAACATAAACAGATATTATTTTTTTACAGAACTAATTCATAGATTTCATTAATCGTTTCTTCTTGACCTTTTCATACTTTCAATTTTTCTTCCCATGACATTACAAAAACAAACCATGCTACAATATTTACCTTCATATTCTTCAACACAGTCAAGATTTCATCACGATCCCAGAGCCTGCTTCGTAGACCAGGATCTGTAAGGCTTTCACTACGAACAATTTGCCTTCCCATGTCTCTAACTTGATCATGCATCCACACTTTTCCATCACCAATGATCTTAATTAGACATCTTGCAGTGAGCACAGCCACCGCAATCTCTCCTCTAAAATCACATCCATTCAATATGTCAACCACATCATCTCTCTTCATTTCCATTTGCACAAACAAACAAGCTATGTCAAGGAATATACACTGTTTTTGTTCATCCAACGCATCAAAACTTATTTTCAGCACTTCTTGAAGACATGGAGGACGAATCTGCTTCAGCTTCTCCAAAGCATCTTTCCATTCCCTCTCGGTCCTTTTATCAAACAGAAAAGACCCAAAAACTTCCAAAGCCAAAGGCAACCCTCCTGTCTTCTCCACAATTTGCTTTGAAACATCTAAAAAACCCTCTGCAGGTTCCTTTCTTCTGATTGCATGGAAGCAGAACAGTTCCATTGCTTCAGAGAATTCCAATTCCTTCACCTCAAAATCAACATCAACATAACTCCCGTGCAAAATTTCCTTATCCCTTGTGGTTATCACTACACGACTTCCCTTGTAAAACCATTCCCTCTTACCCATCAAAAAGTTAAGCTGCTCCACATCGTCAACGTCATCTAGGATCAACAAAACTCGATTCTCTTGCACTATTTTTTGTATAGCAGAAATGCCGTCGCTGACATCGGTGATCAGATCCTCTTTTCTACCACAAAGATCACCATGGATTTTGTTTTGAAGAGAAACCAAACCGTGGTGTTTGGAGACCTGTGATCTGACATTTGGAATGAAACTCCGTCGCTCAAAACTATGAACAACAAGGTTGTTGAAGAGGCTCTTGGCTAATGTTGTCTTACCAACTCCACCCATTCCATACAACCCCAAAACCCTTACATCGTTGGATTTTAAGTCCAACAAGTTTTTCAACACTTCAACTCTATCATCCAGACCTACTGTGAATGGAGCCACACTCAGGGGTGTGTTCCTCAGCTGCTTCATAAGATTTTGCACCAAAATCTGAATCAGTTCATCACTCTTGTCACCGTCACTAAGCAAGAAATTTAAAAACAAAATGATTAAATCACATTGTTCAAAACCATCACACACGCTGGTAAAAAAACAAAGCAAAGCAAAAACAAAGCTCAAAGACGCGAAACATGGTATGTTTGGTTTAAGAAAACTATCATTTTTTCATCGTAATTAACCATTATCTTTAAGCAATAATAAATAAAATTATATAAAAAATATAACACTTATTCATGAGAATATATAAGACTTAAAAACTAAGAAAAATCTCCCAAACCAAAGCGTCTCCAAAAGTAAAACAATAATATCACATCTACTTTTTTTTACAAAATTTTAATTATATATTTTTATTTACTTATAGTATCACATTAGTAATTTCTTTTTAAATTAAAGTTATTTCTGGTTTTTCAATTGTATGGTTTAAAAACAGATTAATAAAACCCATCTAGACTTAATACACCACATGACAGAGATGCAGTAAAACCAAACATATCATGAAAGAAAGCAGAAACTGGCAAAATGATCTTATGCACACATTTCTAGCAATACTACGTAAGAAACTACAAGCAATTAACGAAGCACGATGCTGCATGCACCTTTTCTCATCCAAAACAAAACCAGCGAGTCCACCCACTTTCTTCATCGCATCCCTCCACTGCTCAACCCTCTCTGTCGGAAACCTCTGTGCATGCCACACGAACCACTCCTCGAAGGGACCCTCTTGCTTTCGCACGTGCGAAGGGTCCACCCAGTAGAAAACCGGGAGGATCAGCCTCCCAACCTCGCAAATCTTTGCGAGCTCTTCCAGGCACCAGTGCGAGGACGCGTAATCGGGAGAGATAACGACGACGGCGGCGGCAGAGTCTTCCACGGCTTCTAGAAGCTTCTTCTGGATCTCGCCGCGGCGCTCCAACCCATCGTCGTTTCGGAAGACGCGAACGCCACGACCGTGGAGAGCGTGGTAGAGGCGCATGGTGAAGGTGTGGCCCGTGTGTGTGCCCCGGAAGCTGAGAAAGACGTCCCAGCAGAGGCGGTAAGAGGAGATGGTGACGTCACTTTCCAGCGGCATTGGATCGGAAAGTGAAGACGTTGAAGAGTCAAAGCTGAGGTTGTGGTTGAAGTAAAGTGAGGTTTAGTGAGTTGAGTTGTATGCTGCAGAATGAAGAAGGGTGAAAGACGAAGGTGGGTCCTGCATGCACATGTATACGCTGTAGGTAAACAAGTTTTCACAATGTGCAAATTTCAATTAAATTAGACCAGTTTTAACTGTTAATCATATAAGTAATTAGATATTAAATATGTTTATGCCACACTTGACTGAAACATATTCAATCTCATTATTTTTGGGTTCATCATTTTCCAAACAAATTGAGTATTTTTTTTTTTATAATTATTTAACTCCATGAAATTTATCTATGGGTTGGTGGATGGAATTATAAATGTTTTGTGATCAATTTTTTATAATTAATTATGTGTTACTATTTTATTAGTTTATATGTATAGAAACATTAAATTTTTATTATATGTTATTACTCGTGTATGATTAGGCTGGGTACATTTTCAAGAACTTATATATGTCCATGACCAAAACTTGGAAATTAAGTTTGTTTACACTCTGAATTTTGTTGTTGTCATTTTATTTAGTAAGTCAGGTTTTATTTACAAAGATTAATTAGATATATAAAGTTTATGGTGCATACTTCTTATATTTGCTAATTATGCGCTTGCATTTATCATAGGATGTGAAGAACATAACAATTAATTAAAATGATTAAACAATCCCATAATATTCACGCAGAGATTAAACTTAAAATCAATCATATCTAAAATCACATGTTTAAGAAAGTTAATATATTTTTAATCGATCAAATTTGACGCAAAAATAAAATTCATTTTTGTTTTGAAATTTTGATAATCATTTTAATTAAATTTTGTTTACATGTCAATGCAACACATTTTCTATCTGATATTGTGATATTGAAATCACAACATATCAAAAGATATAAACAACTTAAATGCTAACATTAAATGTCTTTAAAAAAATTTAACTTAATTAGATTTAAAGAATTACATGCATTATTTTTTAAGTTTATGGACTGAAATGAATCAAAGTTTTGGAAAAAAATTCAATATTCAAGTTAAATTCAAGAATTAAAAGTATATTTAATCTTTTAAAAAATATATAATTTACTAATAACAATAATTAATTTATTGTTTTTAAAGTAAACTAATGAAAATGTGTTCATTGTTATTATTATAATTATAGAATTAAATATAAATAATTTTTATAATTTTATTATTCATAGTTTATATTTATTTTATAGGTAATTTTTTAATTAAAGATGATAAGTTTAATCAAGAGTCAAGTTTAAAAAATTGGATAAATTAAGAAAATTATTTAAAAGATAAAATTGGTAAAATAATTATTTTAATTTAAAAAATATATTTTAAAAATAAAATAGTAATTATTGATGGGAAACGAATAAGAAAATTTCTTAATAATTATTGATGACAAAATTTGTCAATAATTATTCATCGGTTATTAATGGATTTTGACCATGAGTAAAATTTATCAATTATAAATATTTTTGGATAATTGGTGATAAATTTTTTTCATCACCAGTTAATATCACAAAATGTTATCTCTTCATTCTCTTATTTTTTTTCTTTCTCTTTTTTTTTCTTTTTCCTCCTTATTCTCTTGATCTTCTTTATCACCGCCATTATTGTTGAGTTTTGTTATGAAGGGATCCATTGTCACTCATACTATACATATATGTTGTCTTTGGCTCCTCCTCCTCTATTACTGTAGTCGTCGTCTATGTACATAAAATTCATTACGGATAATTGGTACCCGAATAGGTATTTACAAATAGCAAGTAATTTAGTTCCTATTCATTAACGGATCGGGTTCGGATAGTCATATTACCCATACACGCAGGTATCTCCTACTCCTTAGTGGAATGAAATTACATTTTTATCTTTATTAAGTTTAAATTGATGTTTAGATTTTATCCAGAGATGTATCTTTTCTACTAATATTCAAGAAAGCACCTTCAATCAATTAAAGATATTTCAGAAAATAAAAAATCATAGTAATATGTATATATAATTGTTAGTTACTTGAATAAGCATATAAACCCCTTTGTTTCTTCATCAAACTCATTTATTAGATAATATAGAAATTGGAGAGATGTAGATAGACCCTTACGCTTCCTCGTCAAACTCATTCATTAAACCGTATAAGAATTGGAAAGTAACAGTTTTCACATATCTCATCCTACATATAGTGTGACATTTACACTTTATTTTCAAATTTATCTTCTCCTTCAAAATTCTACTATTTGGTGTTTGAAACATTTTAGCTTTTTTGTGAGATTATTGTAAGTCAAAATTATTTAAGACTTAATGATAGTTTTGTTCAATTTTATTATCTTCATTTCTTATAAATTAAGTTGGATCTCTTTTAAAAACTCATAAAATATTTTTTTTAAATATTCGTGGATTGAAAGAAATCTGTGAGTTTTTTTTATACGGGTATCCGACAAGTCGCAGATAGTTAACAAGTACAATTTTTTCATACGGTTCAGATAGCGAGTAGGCATTATTAGTATCAGACCGGATCTGTTGCCATCCTTAGTGTCAATGTTTGTTGTCAGTGTCTCCTCTTCTCTTCTTCCTCCTCTTTCTCGTATTTTTCATCCTTCTTTTCTTGTTTCTCTCTTTTTCTTCTCAATTATCTCTATTAAATTTATAATAAATATTATAACAAATATGACGAGAAAATTTACATTCACTTTGTCGACATATTTATCGATAAATTTTAAAAAGTATAATTACTGACTAATTTTTGAAAATTCAATTATTAAAAGCTTACAAATAAATTTTTAAAAACTTAAATTATTGACGAGTTTATTAACAAATTAAAATAAAAATATATTACAAACAAATTTTACCATAACATATGATCAAAATATAGAGCAGAACTTTAACATCCATTTACTAATGAAATATATTGATGGAAATTTTTATTACTAATAAATTTGAAACTAGTAAAAGATATTACTAAGGAATATATTATTGACGGATCTATTACAAAAGATAAATTTTGTTTTACAAATGAATGTTTTTATGTTATTAAAATTTATCTGTAAATACTATTTTAGTAATGATTTTTTCATTGGTAGAATTTTATTGATAATATGATTTTTTTTAATGTTGTTTCCTTCAGTTTTAGTATTGTCCTTTTATTATTTATTCTACCTTTGATTGGATGCATAGACCAATTTCTGAAAGGACAATCCAATTATTATGTTATTTAATAAAATATATGTCTTTTATTATTATCTAAATATAATATTATATTATTAGAAGGAATTTTCTAGTAATTTTTTAGAAAAAATAGGAGGACATTCCAATATTATTTTCCTATGTAAAAATATTGTTGTTATTTTTTTTATCAACAAAAATATTTTGTTAGATGGAGTATTTTGGATGTTTAAGTAATATGCACTTAAATAGGTTAAATATATTATCTTTATTTTTTATTTTTAGTTTATTTGTTATTATTTTTTATTTTTATTTTGGGTTTACTTCATATTTTTCATATTATAAATAGGAGTAACGCTTCCTACACCATCACATTCTTCTCCTTTCACCTTCCCAATTTTTCGTAATTCCAAAATAACCTTAAGTAAATATTATTTACTTTAACTTTACTTTTTCATTTTTTTAAAACCTAATATCTTTCTCTTTTCACTCTACCGCTACAACCCACCCCACCCCACATTTCATTTTCCAAATTCTCTCTTTCCATATTCTTCTCCTCTCCATTCTTTCTTAATATCACTCCAACCCCTTCTTCACTTTTTCAAAATATAAAAAATGCACCACCGTCAGCACCATTTTCATAATTTGCATCCCTTCAACACAACCCATCATTCATCTCCATTCCCACCATTTTTCACACAAATAAAATCACAGAGCAGATTCAACCCCATGCTCCATTCATCATCATCATCAACCAATACATTTTCCTTCACCTTTACCCTTCATGTTCATCTTCTTTCTCACCTCTTCATCATCTTCAACAAATTCCAAACTTAACCTTTTTCCTCCAACATCTTTTTCATCTTTTTTTCTCCAACAAAACCACTGTCTGACAATCATTCAAGGCCATATCATTTCATCCCCTCCATCCAACTAGCATTCTCGTCCAACATACACAAACCCAATCAAAACAGAGAAACATTTCGTACAGAGAGCGCATTAGGAAGGCAGTGTGGTTGCCAACTCCCGATCTGTATTTCGAATGAAGAAAGAAGTGTCGCCGGTGGTGGTCTCGGAAGCGAACAAGAGTGTGACCCAAAGATGAATAGGGAGTTCACGCTGGCGGTTCGGGGTCCGAGGGAAAGATGCGCATGGCAGCGGCGTGCTCGGTAGATGGGCACATACGGCAGCCTGGAGCAGCTGAAGTCGTTGAAGAAAGAAGAAACCCCTATTCTTTGGCAAAAGGAGATGAGGGGCACAACATACTGGAGTTTGCTGGAGTGCTGGTGCTG
The DNA here is from genome assembly GCF_016808095.1 of Vigna angularis. Classification (NCBI taxonomy): domain Eukaryota; kingdom Viridiplantae; phylum Streptophyta; class Magnoliopsida; order Fabales; family Fabaceae; genus Vigna; species Vigna angularis. The sequence continues at coordinate 22,698,694 of NC_068979.1, read as the reverse complement.
GATAAAGGGTCACATTATATAATAAACAATTAACTCGAAAATGGATGTACGAATCTATCAAACAGATATCAACAGAGAAATGAATGTCCATATGTCCTTGAACGGATGCTGATATCATATGGATAATTGTTGAACGCTCAACTCAATGGATCTCCCATTTCACCACGGTAGTTTAATTTTGACTGAGGGGTATTTATGGAATGGGGCGGTGGAGGAAGAAATATGTGGTGGTGTAGGGAGAAACTCTTTATAAATAGAGTATCTCATGTGTATATTCAACCCAAGGGAAAGTAATCTCATGCATATTTTTCATTATATTCAACATGGCATCTAGAGCTAGATTTTTTTGAGAAATGTTTTTATTGTCTCTGCCACTACACCTGTCACTATCCAGACAATGATTTAGAGCGTCGAGGTCGTTCTTTTTTTCCTCTTTTAGGTGTCTTGATTGGAGAATATTGGAATTTTAAGTTTTCTTTTTCTTGTTCATCCATGACTTCTTTCGCTATTGTCTCTTCTGACCTCTCTTCTATCACTCATGTGTTTGACCCGTGCATATATACTTTTTCTTTAGTGGCAAATAGGGTTTCTGTTAGTTTATTTATAGCCATGGTGGCTCTTCAACATGTTTCGTTAAGATGAACGACAGTACGAAGGAGTACTCATGGTTGTGGTTGGTTAGGAATGCTTCCACTGGAGGGGAGTGTACCAATGTGGAAGGGATTCACCCTTGACGGAGAGATTGTTAAGTCTCACATTGAATATAAATGAGAAAGTAGAGCACTATATAAGGTGAAAGATCCATTAACTCGTTGTCTTAAGGTTTTGGGTAGAGAATGATGTCAATCCCTTATATGGTTGAACTCAGATCTCGTTGGTATTGTGTTTCCCCAATGAACCTCCTCCTCAACAATGGCCTTTTTATCCATTGGATGTCAATAGTGCATTCCTCAACGGTAATTTGCAATAAGAGATTTTTATGGAGCAATCTCTTAGATTTGTTGCTGAGAGGGAGTTTTTGAGTTGATATTTCGTCTTCTATGTCATCTTCGTAGTCACTCGATTGCAGAAGCAAATATTTCCACGAAGTTTTTATTGATTATATTAGTAACAAGTTTGGTACATACAATTTTTTTGTACCAGCTTCAGAAAGAATGTTAGATATATTATTTTTATCTTTTATCTTTAGTTAGTTTGTTATTATTTTTTATTTGTATTTTGGACTTATCCTATATTTATTTTATTATAAATAGAGTACCCTATCGGTATATTCAACATAAGAAAAATTAATTTCATATATAATTTTTACTATGTTCAACGAAAGAGTGATGCTCCCTCCACCACCCCATCTTCTCCCTACACCTCCCCAATTTTTTTAAATTCCAAATTTACCTTTTTTTTACTTTTTACTTTTACCAATTTTACTTTTTATTTTTTAAAACCCTAATCTCAATCCCCTCTCACTTTTACTTTCTTTTTTACTCTCAACAGCAAGCCCCCCACCCCACCCCATTGTCACCTTCTCTCTTCCACTTTCGTTAACACAACATTTTCTTCTTCTTTCTTTCTTCTCCCGACATAACTTATTATTTCTTTTTCAAATCATCTCAATAATCAACAATATGCACTTAATTAAACTATAAAATAAATATTCTCTTAGTTGAGTTTTCACTGGTTGTGTTTGCTAAAGTCTAAATTCCTCTCCCACATGGGCCTCCATGTGATCACTTAAAATGGGGAACACAACAATGTTGCTACTACCTAGTTTCTTGTAATCACTTACGTTAATATTATTATTATAACATGTTTTGATTATACTAACTGTTGCACTATCTGAAAGCTCCTTATTATAAATGACTGCAACTACACGAGCATTGTTTCAATGTCTCTAGCTCTGATGATGGAAAGAAAGAAGAAACGAAAAATGGAAAATGTTGTGTTAACGGAAGTGAAAATTAAGAAAAAAAGATAAAGTGATAGTGGGGTGTGGGGGCTTGTTGCCAAGAGTGAAAGGGGAAGTGAAAGTGAGAAAGGATTGAGATTAGAGTTTTAAAAAATAAAAAGTAAAATTGGTAAAAGTAAAAAGTAAAAAATGTAAATTTGGAATTTAAAAAAATGGGAAGGTGGAGGGAGAAGATGGGGTGATGGAGGGATCATCACTCTCAACAAAATATATGTAAGTCTTTATAGCATTGATTTGTAAGGCTAGTATCTAATAATAGCATTGATTGCTTACTGAGAAACCGTTCAATTTGCTGAAACTTCGAGATTGGATCTAACGTTTCTCCAATATTTTTTGGGGAAACGTTGATCATCCGTCAACCAATCAGTCATACAATATAAATATTTTAAACGTTTGCTTCATTTAAAAAAACAAATAATACCATATTTACATGATTTCATTATTTTCCATCCACATAAATGTTCTAGATGTTTGTCTAACATACCTGATAATCCTTGAGGAACTAACAAAAATAGAAAGGAAGCCTTGCATCATGTAATATAAGAAATCTCGCTCAACTAAATCATAGCTTTTGTCATAATCTATTTCGTGTTACTTTTTCGACAACTTCATTGACAACTAACACAATATCTAGTATTAATCTATTCTCATTGAACATTGACTAGATGTGGTCAATTATATTGGGTAAATATAATTTTATTCCTTAAAACAACTCAAAAATTTAATTTTAATACAAGTACAGCTAATAATGTGCATATGGAATCACCTAATTATATAAAAAAAAGTTAGTAAATTATTAAGATTAACAATTATTATAGTTTATTAATAATGTTGATATAACGGCTGAGATAAGGAAGGTGAAGCTATGTACAATAAAGAAGCTTGAAAGAGAATGATGTTCCCAAGTGCTACTTTTAGTACTGTAAGCATATTTGGGTGATAGGTGATTATGTATTGAGTGCATGCTTTTGTACCCAAAAATCTATTGGTTCCTTTCAACAGAATCATGCATTAGAGTTCCTTATGACCCTTGTGTTTGTGACACTTGTCATCCTTATTCCGCTCGCAGAACAAAATTATTCATCACATCTAACTGTAGGGGAGCATTTAACAAAGTTGTAGTGTACGAATCCATAAAAGAACAACACACTCATCATGCAAGGTGAAATATCTTTTGCCTCTCTCATGCTATATTAAATGGATTGTACTGTTATCACCCTTAAGCTTCTTCTTTTTTTCTTTTTAATTTAATAATTAACAGTCCTCTCCATTGTCTCTCCTCTGTTCCAAAAGCAAAGAGATGTTACCATAGAAAGAGGATCTTGTATAACTCTGTATAATTAACACCCTTCCACAATACTTGTTTTGAGTATATTGATATTAGAATGTAAGGATTGTTCTCACTAAATGTCAGTGTCTATTAAATTGATTAAGATATTTATATTTAATTTAATCGTAATCTTAAGCGTAGATTTGTGAATAGATGACCAAACTCTAAGACTGACTTGAATATTTTTAAAAGTCAGAATAAGATTTCTCGTTAAAAGGGGAGAGATCTACTTAAAAAAGACTTTCAAATTAGTAAAAAAATTTAGGATGCGTGAGTATAAGAAATTGAGTGAATATCAAGTGAGTATTCTTTTGTGAATAACAATTATTTTATAAAATTAATATGTATATTCTCATTTGAAATAATATTTATCTCAAGCATATAATAATAGTTAATAATAACAAAATGATACATCATCATAAATAATAACTTACCAAACTGTGGAGATTAGTTTATGATATATGAATATTGTCCTAATAGATATATGTTTTGGTTAATCTATAATAAAGGAACTTAATGGACCTTATTAAGTCATATTTTTTAGTATATCTATTGAGTTAAGTAAGAATAACACTGTATTAGAATATAGATTTAAATTTAATTCATTTTAAAATTTGAAATTTATTTTTATCTTTATATATTATACGTTAATTTTATCTATTATCAATATGATCTTTATAAAAAAAGTATATTTAGATGTTTAAAAAAACACAAATAGTGAAAATAAATAAATAATTTTTTTCATTAATATTTAGTTCTGTAGTGTACCTGGTGGGCACCGAAAGAAGCTCAGTCTGATAAGGAGGTTGGCCGATCGGTTAAAACTGAGAGTGGGAGGAGGCAAATAATAGACGAATAAAGAGCATTAAAGGTCAATCAATACAGTGAAAAACGAAACATGGGGCGTTAATGGTCAGAGAACGAACAATAGGAAATAAAATATATGAAATGAATATGGCATTAATTAGCATGTAACGGTTGTCATTAGGAATCAAGTTTATAAATATAAGATGGGTGTCCAGGTAAAGGTACTTTTGGATCTAAATAATTACAGCGTTGAGACTTTTTGAACTAAGACTGACTTGAGCGTCAGAGTATTTTCCTACAGGAGACAACCGATCGATGTTGTGGAGTCGATATCTTGAAGGGGGTCGTGCTGGCATCGTAGTGGGAAAGAAGGAAGCACAATCTCGGACCTACATACTGAAACATTTGGCAACAACTAAGGACCAACTTAGATGTACTGCACGAAAGAAGAGATGTGGCTGCCGTGCGGACTGAAGCTCAGAAAAAGTTGGTGGCGCGTAGGTATAACACGAAGGTGCGACCAAGACATTTTGTTGAAGGTGACTTGGTATGGCGCAAAACATCTGATGCTCGGAAAAAGGTGGTGCACGGAAAGCTAGCAGCTAATTGGGAAGGACCGTTTAGGGTTCGAGAAAGTTTGAATAACGGTGCATATCAGTTAGAGCACCCGACCGGGAAGACCATACCTAATACATGGAACGCCTCTCACTTGAAATATTATTTTAGTTAAATGATTGTTGCAAGATTGAAATAATAAATAATATCAGTTTTCCTTTTTTTTCTCTCGTTTGGTGAAAGGTTGGCAGGCAATGTTCAGGGGAGAGTCAGGAAAATGACTTCAGAAATCCCCGCTCAACGCAGGAAGTCAGGAAAATGACTCCTGCCTCAAGACGCTCGGGGGGAAGTCAGAAAAATGACTTCAGAAATCCCCGCTCAAGGCAGGAAGTCAGGAAAATGACTCCTGCCTCAAGACGCTCGGGGGGAAGTCCTAAAAATGACTGCAGAAATCCCCGCTCAACGCAGGAAGTCAGGAAAATGACTCCTGCCTCAAGACGCTCGAGGGGAAGTTAGAAAAATGACTTCAGAACCTTTAGCGCCAAAGACCAAGGTACATCTAAAGGGGCATCTATGATTGCTCACAGGGAGCGTTCATTACACGCATGCATGATCGATTGCAAGTAATAAAAATTAGGGCAAAAATAATTATGACGAAGAGCACTTAGTTAATGTCGGTGTATAGCAAAACGACCTTTCGACAATAGTCAGGAGCTTTTACAACAAGCACAAATAGGGCAACGTGAGGAAATAAAATTACAAATTTCAAAGAAAGCATAAACTAGGCAGCAGTATTTCTGGCAGCAGAAGCATTTAAAGTGTCTTTAGTGACAACTTGATCGGTCAAAGGTGGGGATTCGGTAGGAGCGTCGGTGTTAGTGATTTCTGGGATGGATAGAGTTACTAGTTTGTCGTCCACCAAAACCTTCATAATGTCGAATCCAGCATAGTTCAAGGGAGTCTTAAAGAAGTAGTGGCACTGGGCGATGCCTTGTTCAAAATCGATGAGGAGCTCATTGTAGATTTCGTCTCCTAATGATAAGTTTTCAGCAGCTAACTTATCCCGGTCAGAAAGAAGGGCATCTTTTTCTTTGACCAAAGCTTGATATTGCGAAGCAGACTGTTGAAGTTCTAGCTTTAAATCATCATTGGATCGCCTAAGTTTTCGGAGATCATCTTGAGCTTGTGTCAATGCTGTTGTCGCCTTAACCCGACCATCTTCGGCAACTTTCAGGGCATCTTCAAGGCGAAGGGATAACTCAACATTTGCCTTCTTGGAAGATTCTAACTCTTGTCGCACGGTGTCCAGCTCTTCAGCTAACAGAGACTTGGTGGAACCAGCAGCGTAATTCATACAAATGTTGGCCCGAGCCGTGAGCTCGTAAGCCATGTTCAAAGCCTCCCCGGGTGACATTTGCTTGAAAGGAGTTTTTCCTCAGGGGTAAGGTTAAATTGAAGTTGTTCGGCGACTTGCACGTGCGGATCAAGGGGACCGGAAAGGAGGGGACCAGTGATCTTCCTTTTCTTATTAGAAGGGACGGGTTTGTCGCGAGGTATTTTCTTCTTCGAATCATCCCTTGGAGCGTTTGTGCTCGGGGGCTTGGTAGAAGCAAATGAAGGTTTTTCGGAGTCGGAAGCCTTCAGGGTGGTAGTTGCATGGGTAGAAGGAGATTTATGGGTGACCATCTTTGAGGAGGAAGTGCCTTCGCCTGATTTCTCTAGGTCCTTCTTACGGGACATCATGTGTAAGAAAGCTTGATGCTTCTCCATCCCGCCAAATATATCTGAAATGATAAGACAAATTTAGACGAGTCAATAGTGATTGATCAACAAATAGGAAGTAAAAGACAACTTACCGAACACTCTACACTAGTACACTAAGAGGATATTGCACCGGTTACTTTTGCTTTTAGGCACCGGTTTTACAACCGAGGCATATGCCAGCGAGGTAAAAAAGGGTAGGTTTTATGCCTCGGTCATGAACTGAGTTAAAAAGAATAGGATTTATGCCTCGGTTTTTACGTAACCGAGGCAGTAACTTGTTTTTTTTTTTTAAGCTTTAGTCGTCGATCGCTTCACCGCCACCAACAAAGAATGCAGTCCGTCGATGCAGATCTGCCCTCCGTGCGCCCAGATCTGCCCTCCGTCGACGCAGATCTGCCCTTCGTCGCCGTCGCCGCGTCTCGTTGCCGCTGCGTTCTCGGTGCCGCGTCCTCGCTGCCGCCGTTGCGTCCATCGTCGTCGCACATCGCACATCGCGGAGGAAGGGAGCGAGGCGGAGAAGAGGCAGAAAAGAGGCAGAGAAGAAGAAGAGGAGAGGTGCTTTGGGGGAAATGAGCAAGGAAGCGTGATTTAAAGCATCATTTTTTACTAGTGTGAAGATCCCTTCGTCGTGCCTCCATTAGAGCAAAGAAGAGGAAGGAAGGGATGCAAAAGAAAATGGGAGAAAAGACAGGAGCGGCGCAACTTCTATCTCTGTTTGCGAAATTAAACCCTAAACACATGTTATTACCTCGGTTATTTTTTTAACCGAGGCAATAAGGGTCTACGACCGCGGTTCTATAAAAAACCGATGCCTAAACGCTCTCAAAAAAATAAAAAATAATTACAAAATGTCACCACGCCAGTTTTAGGCATCGGTTCCTTTTGAACCAAGGCATATACCTTTGCGCGATAATTACAAAAATGTCACCGCACCAGTTTTAGGCATCGGTTCTTTTTGAACCGAGGCATATACCTTGCGCGATAATTACAAAAATGCCACCGCATCAGTTTTAGGCATCGGTTCTTTTTGAACCGAGGCATATACCTTGCGCGATAATTACAAAAATGCTACCGCATCAGTTTTAAGCATCGGTTCTTTTTTAACCGAGGCATATACCTTGCGCAATAATTACAAAAATGCCACCGCACCAGTTTTAGGCATCGGTTCTTTTTGAACCGAGGCATATTCAGTTGTAATAACTACAAAAATGCCACCGCGCCATTTTTTGCTTCGTTTACAATTTAACCGATGCCAAATGCGCGAGTTAAAATCTTGTTTTTTTACTAGTGCTAGCACATAAAGTGTCAGACCCCAGTAGGCCGATGAGCTTGCGAGACAAGGTCTTGCGGGGTAACTGGTCGATTTGGTCGATAATATCTATTTCTTCGGGAGTCATGTCAGCTTTGGCCCAGGAGACCACTTTCATAGGATTTTCGGTCCAATAAAATGGGAACTTCGGTTGGTCGTCGTCGAAATAAAACTTTGACCGGCCGGAATCTCTTATGGCAACTTTGAAAAAGTTAGTTTTGAAATCTTTGTACGAAGTATTAAACAGGGTAAATAACTACCTATCCTTTACAGGGGTTAGGGATATCCAAGATTTGTTTGGATGAGGAAGAGCACGAAAGAAGTAGAGGAAAGAAGTTGGGGTAGGGGTGAAGACCAGAGTGGTACACAGGACGTAGAAGGCTTGCATAAAGGCCCACCCATTAGGATGAAGCTGGGTAGGGCAAACGTTGAGTTCCCGCAAAACACCCATCTGAAACTCAGAAAAGGGAAGGCGAACCCCCAAATCGCGAAATAGGGTAACATATGCATAGAAGAAATCAGAACCGTAACCTTCACGACCGTGACAAGCCCGCTCGTTCGGTCGACATACTAATAAAGAAATGCATTCCGCATCCTTTAGATCGACCAATAAATCTACCCGTTCAACTAATAACGTTATGGATTTGCTAGTGGTGAAGTAGGGGGAGCAACAGCAAACCTCATGGGGAGCCCACTGGTACCCCTTTACTGTGGGGAGGGTGGGTTGATTCTGGACCATTCAAGAGAGTTGTCAACATTCAATATGATTTCATCGGAAGGGTGCTCGGGACGACCACTGTCGCCTTCTGACCCTAGGATTGAGGACCCCACTGACGGTGATGACTCTTCTGCGTCGCCAGCATACCCGCGACCTTCGCCAGCAAGCTCATCGGTAGACCAGGTGGAGGAAGACATAATCACTTTTTTGGTAGTAAGATTCGGAGCGGGAAAGGAAGAAGGAAAGCAACAAAAATGAGGTGGACCCTATCCCTATTTATAGCCCGCAAAAGCGGTTTCAAGAATAGATCAACACCCTTCATGGCTAGGAGATCTAACGATGGAGAAGACGTGACTCTTCGCGTGAAATGGTAGTGTTCAGATGGAAGGGCGCAACCTTTCAGCTCCAACAGGTATGTTATGTCCAATCAACCAGCAGTCATTACGATTCAAAGGGCACTAGAATCATACAACCCCTTTCGCGCTTACTCTCGCTCGGGGCTTGGGGGGCTTATGTAGTGTACCCGGTGGGCACCTAAAGAAGCTCAGTCCGATAAGGAGGTTGGCCGATCGGTTAAAACTGAGAGTGGGAGGAGGCGAATAATAGACGAATAAAGAGCATTAAAGGTCAATCAATGCAGTGAAAAACGAAACATGGGGCGTTAATGGTCAGAGAACGAACAATAGGAAATAAAATATATGAAATGAATATGGCATTAATTAGCAGCTAACTGTTGTCATTAGAAATCAAGTTTATAAATATAAGATGAGTGTCCAGGTAAAGGTACGTTTGGATCTAAATAATTACAGCATTGAGACTTTTTGAACTAAGACTGATTTGAGCGTCGGAGTATTTCCTGCAGGAGACGGCCGATCGATGTTGTGGAGTCGGTATCTTAAAGGGGGTCGTGTTGGCATCGCAATGGGAAAGAAGGAAGCGTAGTCTCGGACCTACATACTGAAACAAGTTCATTACAATGTATATACGGTCATTATAATTGGAAAACCAACTATCTTCAATGTTAGTAAAAATATCGATCATTCAATTTTTAATATATTCAGATTTGTTACATGTAACATGTACAGTTTTCATCAGCATGTAACATGTACGATTATAATTTCTATTTTTCCCATGGATACTAAGTGAAAATTTCGTACTTTACACACACTCATGGAATAAAGTATGTTTAGAAAATGTATGAGTAAAATGTATGGCTAAGAATATATAGCTCATGAAGGTCAACATGCAGAAAATCCTAAATCTAAATATATTAATTCTGCACAAGAGTTGAGCAGAAAAAGAAAGTATATGAAGCTGAATAATTAGTTTTTGTTTCATTCATCGAATCCAACCATGGAAATGAAAGCAATGGTTTATCACTTCAGCGCAGTCACCATCTACCCATAGATGCAAAAAGATTAGCCTTTTCATAACAAATCCACTAAGATACGGAAAATCCAGTAATCTAGAGATAATCTTTGGCTTCCACTGTCTCTATATGTTTGCCAGACTAGCATTAAATATCTTCCGTTGCCCATTTCCATCATATATTCTCTTAGACTAAACAAAAATTATATATATATATATATATATATATATATATATATATATATATATATAATAAGGTTGATTTCAAGTATGTAGAATAATATCGTTAAAATCAATTACACTGTTTATTTTAAAATTCTTTATTCTATTTTTTGAAAAACGTCTTAAAAGATAAAGAACGAATAGATATTTAAATTGTCTTTAATATTATCTTAATAAATGTAAGACTATTTAATATGTTAAGAAGATATATGTATGTTTTAGTATCATCATTTTCTTCAACTGTTTGATTTGATCTTCGTAATAAGATGCTATTATTATTCATTGGCCAATAAGTAACTATATATACTGTATTTAAACGTCAAAAATTATACCAGAACATTATTTTGGTTTTACAAATCTTCTGTAATGAAAACTAATAAATAATGTGTTTTCATGTATCTTTTCAGCATCACATGATATTATTAATTCCTCAAAAACGGTATCTCTTTTCAACTTAAAAGAGGATGACACTAACAGAAAACGTGCATCAAAGTCAAGGATATGTAATTGTATTAAATATTAAATATTCAGAAGGAAGATTGTGATATTACAGTGGAAGATATGTTATTCAGGAGATGTAATATGTTTGAATTGTTCGCTACTTCACTGAACTGAATAAATAAATAAAAGTTATAACCACAACTTTTATTTTAAACAAAACTATATATAGTTAAGTTTTCTTTTTGTTTTTTTTTTAAATAAATTTTTGATAATTTTTTTATCAAATTTGTCACTTCCGAAATATTTCCCACAACCATAATTTTTTCCTTCGAAGCGTCTTAGTTTTCATTTTGCATGTTCTTCCCCATTTTGCGTCTTTACTTTTCTTTTTCACAGCTTCTTCTTCGCCTCTTTACTTTTCCTTTTTCACAGTCTCTTCACTTCAGTTTCTTTTTTTCCTCACTTTTTTAACTTCATAGGTCGTTCTCTTGCAATCCCTAATTCCGTAACCCTTTCCTTCTTCTGAAAATCCAAGCATCATTAAGAAACCTCATTCCATTCACCTTTAGGAACAGGTCTCTGAGAGACGTTTTTCACATTGGAAGAAACATGGCGGTCCAACTCGTTGATTATATGATCAACGTATTTGAGGAGCTCACTTGGGACAAGGTGGAACTTGTTGTAAACCAGAGTCACCGTGGTCTTAACGGCCTTCTCCATGTTGAGAAGTGCACGAATTTAAAGTACTTGAATTCTTGCTCTTCTTTTATCTTATTATACAATATTAAATCAAATTCAAAACCCTAAATAAACCACATGGAAAATACAATTTATTGGAGTTGTGTTACATTAAGATACATTAACTACAGTTGAAATTATGTTCGTGAGAGAAACCTCATAAAATAATTTCTTGAGGTCTTGTTTCTTAAAAAGTTTGAATGTATACTATTATTTAAAAGTATTATGTTGAATTTTTGTTTGTTGTATTTCTTTAGATATTAGATTTACATGTATTTCCCCATAAACAATTTTCTGGTGAAGATGATGAAATTCTTGATGGTACTGGTTTTGGACTCGTTAAAGATGCTTGTATCCTGGAGTGTCAGATATTTATGGAATTTCTAATTGACCTCTTGAATCAATTACCAATGAGGATGTATTTTGTTTTTATTATCTATAGTACTTCTTGTTTAATGGCTATGTTGTTTTGTTTGATATATTTTAAGTTTTACTTATATATTTTGCTAGTCTTATGTATGATATCTGTAACATCCCATAAATACAGTAATAAACCATATAAAATAGAATATTCACATATATTAATAAAGTATGCTAGTGGCCGAACGGCCTTACCTAACTTTACAAATGTTAAAGGCGTTCAATAAACAGAAATGACCGAACGGTTTACAAAATGGAAAATACCGAATCGGTCAAAATTACTCAAAAGAAAAGGAGAGTCGCTCTAATACAACAAGCTAATAACTGAACTAAGCAGCCAACCGAACGGTCTACTGCTCGGCCTTCACTTCCACATCCACAAGGTTTGCTTCCTCCAAAATTTCTTCTTCCAGCGTTTCCTCAAGCAACGCCTCTCCATCTGCTCACATCCACCCGGATGATCATTGCACAGACAGGACGGACGTACAAGGACGATGGACAACACAATGAAAACGAAGGGTAAGCTTATTGAATTTAATTCAAGTAATAACATGCATTTCATAGCACATCAAACATCTTAAATAGTTCACAACATATAATTAAATCAATTCTTTAACTCAATCAATTCCTGATACTAGACTGATTGTCCGGACCGTATGAATTCTGTGTAGCTACGACATTCGTGCACCCGGTGATATAGTAACTGGAATTTTCATCAGCTACCACCCGAGGTTAGTCCGTTCCGTCCAAGTTACATTTATGGGACCTCCTGCCGTTCCCACACATGACATACTCCTCTCTACTTGAGAACGAGCACTCACGAAACATCAGGATGAACCGCCAGCTAAGCTTACCACATTCATACTTTACAATTCTCAACTTTCATCTAAGAGTCGTTCCTCCCTGGAACGCTCATTCAAAATCCACAACCATCATTTCATCTCATATACTGTTCATTCTTTATACTTTTTCACTTTAATAACATTTTCATCTTCCGTTCCAATTACGTAAAATGACGAGCGTTCAGTCCTCTTCATAACGAGGACGAACGTTAAAACTGAGACCAAGAAACACTCGTTTCAGAACAGAATAAAATCGACACATATCAAATGACAACGTCTTTACCATCCGAATCAGTTAAATGAACTGACTCTAGAACGATCCGAATCAATACTCAGAATCAGTTAAGTACAAAGGCTCTAGGCCGAATCCAAATGGATAAAGATACCTCAAGACGATTAAATGACCATATCGAGAATAATTCAATTATAGAAACCAACTGCCAGTCAATGACCGAACGTGGTACACGGAGTTACTAAAATTTGGACGAACGCTAATTCCACCCGTTTGGTAATTAAATACAAGGACGAGCGTTCGGTATAAGACCGAGCGCCACTCATAACGAACACTTTAGGTCGAGACCCATCGCTGATTTGAACTAATAATAGAAATAGAAATTTATATAATAAGAGATGGGGAAGTTAGGATTTTAAGAATGACTAAGTGTACGAATGTATATTTACAAGCTTCTCAATTTCTCACATAACACTCAGGGCATCTACGTTTGGCCGAACGCTCAAACGTAGCACTTAATACAAGAGGGCGTTCGTCCTCAACTAGAAATCTTTCCAAATGAAAGAATTCAATTCAAAGAAGTGTACTAACAGCACCGAATGGTCAAGGACCGTTCAATGACGAACGTTTATTATCATAGGAAATTCATATTCAAAGTTTCATTTACATTAACTCATTTCTCAGCATAAACTTTCATACTTTCAAATACTCATATCATAGTCCCTTTCATTTTTCTCATACATCAACTCATAACCGAAATCATATACTAAAAATCAAGTATCACAATTTCATGCTTCATAAAACTCATATAACGTTCATACAGCACATCACATACACAAGAATTAAACTGAATAAGCTTCCCTTACCTGGATTAGTGGTGAACGTCCTAAGAGTATGATTTTGATTCGTCCAACTACAGCTTTCTACCCTCAACGATTTTTCTTAATTCCTCCGACTAAGTCTAACCATAAAAAATATAAGGAAGAATTTAGATTATACCCCTGCATGCAACCAAAACTTGGTTTTGCATGTAAACCAGAGACGAACGGCTCAGGTCGAGAAACTTACCAGTTTCAGAATCTGGATCTGTTCGGTCCAAATTGAAGCTTACGGCATCGGGAGTACTTCTATGGTTTCTGAATGATGAACGGAGAAGAGAAAATGTAAGTTTCAGTAGAGAGAAGGAAGAGGTTTCTAGAGAGAATGAGGAGAAAAATGGAGGTCTGAGTTTAGGAAAGAGAAGGTGCGTGCAGGAGAGTGAGCAGTGTTTTCAGAAAATCATTTTGTTTACCCTACTTCCGAACGGTCGTGCACTCTCCTGTTGACACCTGCACTCCACTAACTGACTTCCGAAGTTTCTACTGTGACACTTGGCGTTAATGCATGGAATGTTGAGTGCATTTTTAATGCATCTGAGCAAGTGACGTGGTGCATTTATGAGAGCAAACAGGTGGCTTTGGGGTGCATTTAATGAGACATGACAATCCCCCTAACTACAAAAATTTTTGTCCTCGAAAATTAAGACTTACCCGGAAATAAGTGAGGGTACAAGTCCTTCATGGCATCCTCCACTTCCCATGTAGAGTCACCCGTCTTATCGTCCCACACCACTTTCACCAATTTGATCGCTTTCCTTTTGTAGTACTTGGTGCGGATGTCTTCAATGCGGACTGGCTTCATCTCTAACGTTCGGTCTTGACGAAGACGGACGTCCTCTAGCTCTAGTATGTGCGAGGGATCTGATATGTACTTCCGGAGTTGGGAAACATGGAACACCGGATGAAGGTTGGATAGTTGGGGAGGCAAGGATAGCTCATAAGCCACTGGTCCAATCTTCCTTAGTATTTGATAAGGCCCAATGAACTTGGGAGATAGTTTCTTGGGTCGAATAGCTCTGCCTACTCCAGTGGTTGGATTCAGCCTAAGGAATACGTGATCTCCAGCTTTGAATTCTAACGGCCTTCTTCTCTTGTCAGCATAGGACTTATGTCTGCTCCTTGACGTCTTCAACCTCTCTTGAATTAATTTCACCTTTTCAGTCGTTTGCTGAATGAGCTCAGCTCCAGTCAATACGTTCTCTCCTTCTGGAAACCAGCAAAGTGGTGTGCGACACTTCCGTCCGTACAGAGATTCGAAGGGAGCCATTCCAATGCTGGACTAGAAGTTGTTGTTGTAGGTAAACTCCACTAACGGCAAGACTTCATCCCAGACGCCCGTGTGATCTAGGACGCACGTCCTCAATAAGTCTTCGAGCGTCTAAATAGTTCTCTCGGACTGACCGTCCGTCTGAGGATGGTACGCTGAACTCATTTGAAGTTTGCTGCCCAGTTCGCTTTGCAAGGATTGCCAAAACCGAGAGGTGAATCTCGTGTCTCGGTCAGAGATGATACTGGACGACACTCCATGTAGACGAACGATCTCCTTAATGTACAACTTGGCTAAGTTGGTCATCGACATCTTCAAGTTGACTGCTAGGAAGTGAGCGCTCTTCGTTAGTCGATCCACGATTACCCAAATTGAATCATGATTTTTGACCGTGCGTGGTAGGTGGGTCACGAAATCCATGGAAATGATGTCCCACTTCCATTCGGGAATCTCCAGTGGTTGCAGTAGGCCGCCCGGCCTCTGGTGTTCCGCCTTCGCTCGTTGACAAGTTAAGCATGATGCCACAAAACGTGCGACATCACTCTTCATTCCCGGCCACCAGAAGGACTTCCTTAGATCTTGATACATCTTAGTCATACCAGGATGTATGCTAAGACGGCTGTGATGCCCTTCCTCAAGAATTATCCGCTTCAGTTCTCCATCATTTGGAATGCATGTCCGCCCCTTATAGCGTAAGAAGCTGTCCGTTCCAGTGTTAAACTCTTTGGCCTGATCCGTACCGAGCGCGCCTAATATTTTTACCAACTCTTCATCCTCTCGCTGCTTCTCTCTGATCTGATCGAATACGTCACTGGATATTCTAAGGTTACAACACTTGATATTGTTCGGTTCCAAATTGAACTGTAACCTTAGATCTCTAAAGCTCTCGACCAGACTGAGTTCTCTTACCATCATGGACGAAACGTGCACTACCTTCCTACTCAGAGCGTCCGCCACTACGTTCGCTTTCCCTGGATGGTAGAGCAACTCAAAATCGTAGTCCTTCAAGAATTCAAGCCAACGTCTCTGCCTCATGTTCAACTCCTTCTGATCAAATAGATACTTGAGGCTCTTGTGATCACTGAAGACTTGGAATGTGGATCCGTACAAGTAATGCCTCCAAATCTTCAGTGCGAAAACGACTGCTGCCAATTCCAGGTCGTGTGTTGGATAATTCCTCTCGTGAATTTTCAACTGACGAGAAGCGTAAGCTACCGCTCTCTTCTCTTGCATTAGCACACAACCCAAACCTTGGTGAGAAGCGTCGCAGTACACCTCGAACGGTTTGGCTGTGTCTGGAATAATCAGAACTGGAGCGCTCGTCAGTTTTCCTTTCAACTCCTGAAAGCTCGCTTCACACCGATCGGTCCATGCGAACGGTTGATCTTTCCAGGTCAACTGAGTTAGCGGAGCTACTATCTTAGCAAATCCTTCAATAAAACGCCGATAGTAACCCGCGAGTCCTACAAAGCTTCTGACCTCTGTGACCGAACGCGGACTCTCCCATTCCAGTACCGCTCGTACCTTGGCCGGATCCACTGATATACCTCCAACCGACACCACGTGCCCCAAGAATTGTATCTCCTTCATCCAAAATTCGCACTTGGACAACTTAGCATACAGCTCTTTTTCTCTCAAAACTCCAAGTACCAGCCTCAAATGTTCTTCATGTTCTTCACAGCTCTTGGAGTAGATGAGAATGTCGTCAATGAACACCACCACGAACTTATCCAAATACGGCCTAAAAATGCGGTTCATGTAATCCATGAATATGGCTGGGGCGTTCGTCACACCAAACGGCATCACTACATACTCGTAGTGTCCGTAACGAGATCTAAAGGTCGTCTTCTGAATATCTCCTTCTTTAACCCGAATCTGGTGGTAGCCTGATCTCAAGTCTATCTTAGAGAACATGTTCGCCCCATGCAACTGATCCAGCAGGTCGTCAATCCGAGGCAGTGGATACTTGTTCTTGATGGTCAGCTTGTTTAGTTGTATGTAATCAATGCAGAGCCTAGAACTGCCATCCTTCTTCTTTACTAACAGAACAGGTGCTCCCCACGGTGAGACGCTTGGTCTAATAAATTTCTTGTCCATTAGATCCTCAATTTGTTGCTTCAGTTCGACCAACTCAGCTGGTGCCATTCTATATGGTTGAACTGAGATGGGTGCTGCTGTCGT
This sequence comes from Vigna angularis, assembly GCF_016808095.1. Taxonomy (NCBI): domain Eukaryota; kingdom Viridiplantae; phylum Streptophyta; class Magnoliopsida; order Fabales; family Fabaceae; genus Vigna; species Vigna angularis. The sequence goes on along the minus strand of NC_068979.1, from coordinate 22,681,659 downwards.
CACCAAATCAATCGTGAACTCCACTTCACGAGCGGGAGGCAATCCAGGCACTTCATCCGGAAAGACGTCCGGGAATTCGTCCACAACCGATCGCTCTTCACTGTGCTTGTTGTTGGACGATCGTTCAAAATTCATATCTCCAACCTCCCTGTCTTCGTGCGTCATTATGAGAAAACAGCTAGCGCCCTCCATGATATCTTCCTTCAACTGACCGAGCGTCATAGATAATTCCTCTTCATCTTCCTCAGGAAATACCAACCTTTTCTCTCCACAATCTATAAGAATGCGATTGGTAGCTAACCAATCCATTCCTAGAATCACTTCCAATCCTTGAAGAGGTAAGCAAATGAGGTTCACCTTATATCTACGCCCTTCTACCTCAATAGGACATCTAATACAAACTTTAGACGTCCTAACCTCACCAGCCGCTGGGGTTGACACCACCAAGTCGAACTGCATCTCGCTCTCTGCTAACCCCAGTTTATCAACGCACGCCTTCGAGATGAAGGAGTGTGTTGCCCCCGAATCATATAACACACAGCAGGGCATTCCATATAATAAGCAAGTGCTGATGATGAGTGTACCTGAGCTGGCTGCTTCAGCACCCGTGATTGCGTACACTCTCCCCACTGCCTGCGCTCGTCCACCCCGACCTTGTTGTGCTCTTCCAGCGTTTGGCGGTCTCATTGCCGCTCGTCCGCCCATATTGCACTCGCTCTCCAGATGGTCGTTCCTTCTACACCGAGTGCAATACTTTCCTCCTACCAACTGAGGGCAGACTGATCTGAAATGGGGTCCTCCACACTGAAAACATTTGATCGCCCCCTGCTGTCTAGACTGTCCAGCAACCACCATCGCCTGAGAACCACTTGATTGTGCTGGACGAGCGTACGGCGTCCTATTCCGATTCAGATTTGTTCTTGATAGAATCGGTCCCCTTGCTGCTTGTTGCTTCTTCTGTTGTTCCACTTCAACTACATTTTTCTCTAATACCTTGGCCCTCTCCACCATTGAAGGGAATGACCGGATACATAGGCTAGATATCAACACCTTCAGATCACTCCTCAGCCCATTCTCAAACTTCCTACACTGCCATTCTTCGCTGGTAGCCATAGTGTTGAACCTTAATAAATGCTTGAACATGTTGGTATACTCCGACACAGACTTCGATCCTTGTACCAGTTGAAGGAACTCAACTTCCTTAGCGTAACGAACGCTGTCTGGGAAGTATTCTTCATAGAACTTACTCCTGAAAACTGCCCAAGTGATGGGACTGTGATCGTCCGTTAAAATAGCTTTCATGCTCGACCACCAGTGGCTTGCTTCCCCGGTAAGCAGATACTCCGTGAATGCCAAGCGATTCTCGTCAGGGCACCTCTTGGCATCGTAAATTCTCTCCATGTCTCTTATCCACTGATCAGCCTCGTCCGATAATCCTTTCCCATTGAACTTGGCCGGGTGGTGCTGCAGAAACTCTCCAAGGTCCACTCCGCCTGGTGGGTAGCGTTTGAAGAGGACGCTCCCGGTGTATTCCTAGTTGTCGCCAAAATTTCCATTAATTGTCTTTGAGTAGTTTCAGAGTTTGCCCGAGCGGCTTCCAAACTCTGTAATGCAATTGAGTTTTGTTGCATCAAGGCAGCGTTCTGTTGCTGTAGTCTCTCTATGACTGACTCCAACAACCTAGTGTTGTCAGACGCATCCCGTTCGATAGGTTGAGGTGGAGGAGGAGGTCTGGGTGCCATTTGTTCTCTGGAACAATCAGAGAAAAACGGTCGTTAGTTATGTTCAAAGAGTTTAAAATAACTCATTAAACACACATTAAGCACACAGCAAAAACACAGTGCACTCATAACCTACAGTGTCCTTAACAGAACAAAACTGCTCTGATACCAATAATGTAACATCCCATAAATACAGTAATAAACCATATAAAATAGAATATTCACATATATTAATATATCAAATCAGTCTTACAATTAAAGAGATAAAGCATGCTACTGGCTGAACGGCCTTACCTAACTTTACAAATGTTAAAGGCGTTCAATAAACAGAAATGACCGAACGGTTTACAAAATGGAAAATACCGAATCGGTCAAAATTACTCAAAAGAAAAGGAGAGTCGCTCTAATACAACAAGCTAATAACTGAACTAAGCAGCCAACCGAACGGTCTACTACTCGGCCTTCACTTCCACATCCACGAGGTTTGCTTCCTCCAAAATTTCTTCTTCCAGCGTTTCCTCAAGCAACGCCTCTCCATCTGCTCACATCCACCCGGATGATCATTGCACAGACAGGACGGACGTACAAGGACGATGGACAACACAATGAAAACGAAGGGTAAGCTTATTGAATTTAATTCAAGTAATAACATGCATTTCATAGCACATCAAACATCTTAAATAGTTCACAACATATAATTAAATCAATTCTTTAACTCAATCAATTCCTGATACTAGACTGATTGTCCGGACCGTATGAATTCTGTGTAGCTACGACATTCGTGCACTCACGGAACATCAGGATGAACCGCCAGCTAAGCTTACCACATTCATACTTTACAATTCTCAACTTTCATCTAAGAGTCGTTCCTCCCTAGAACACTCGTTCAAAATCCACAACCATCATTTCATCTCATATACTGTTCATTCTTTATACTTTTTTACTTTAATAACATTTTCATCTTCCGTTCCAATTACGTAAAATGACGAGCGTTCAGTCCTCTTCATAACGAGGACGAACGTTAAAACTGAGACCAAGAAACACTCGTTTCAGAACATAATAAAATCGACACATATCAAATGACAACGTCTTTACCATCCGAATCAGTTAAATGAACTGACTCTAGAACGATCTGAATCAATACTCAGATTCAGTTAAGTACAAAGGCTCTAGGCCGAATCCAAATGGATAAAGATACCTCAAGACGATTAAATGACCATACCGAGAATAATTCAATTATAGAAACCAACTGTCAGTCAATGACCGAACGTGGTACACGGAGTTACTAAAATTTGGACGAACGTTAGTTCCACCCGTTTGGTAATTAAATACAAGGAAGAGCGTTCGGTATAAGACCGAGCGCCACTCATAACGAACGCTTTAGGTCGAGACCCATCGCTGATTTGAACTAATAATAGAAATAGAAATTTATATAATAAGAGATGGGGAAGTTAGGTTTTTAAGAATGACTAAGTGTACGAATGTATATTTACAAGCTTCTCAATTTCTCACATAACACTCAGGGCATCTACGTTTGGCCGAACGCTCAAACGTAGCACTTAATACAAGAGGGCGTTCGTCCTCAACTAGAAATCTTTCCAAATGAAAGAATTCAATTCAAAGAAGTGTACTAACAGCACCGAACGGTCAAGGACCGTTCAATGACGAACGTTTATTATCATAGGAAATTCATATTCAAAGTTTCATTTACATTAACTCATTTCTCAGCATAAACTTTCATACTTTCAAATACTCATATCATAGTCCTTTTCATTTTTCTCATACATCAACTCATAACCGAAATCATATACTAAAAATCAAGTATCACAATTTCATGCTTCATAAAACTCATATAACGTTCATACAGCACATCACATACACAAGAATTAAACTGAATAAGCTTCCCTTACCTGGATCAGTGGTGAACGTCCTAAGAGTATGATTTTGATTCGTCCAACTACAGCTTTCTACCCTCAACGATTTTTCTTAATTCCTCCGACTAAGTCTAACCATAAAAAATATAAGGAAGAATTTAGATTATACCCCTGCATGCAACCAAAACTTGGTTTTGCATGTAAACCAGAGACGAACGGCTCAGATCGAGAAACTTACCAGTTTCAGAATCTGGATCTGTTCGGTCCAAATTGAAGCTTACGGCGTCGGGAGTACTTCTATGGTTTCTGAATGATGAACGGATAAGAGAAAAGGTAAGTTTCAGTAGAGAGAAGGAAGAGGTTTCTAGAGAGAATGAGGAGAAAAATGGAGGTCTGAGTTTAGGAAAGAGAAGGTGCGTGCAGGAGAGTGAGCAGTGTTTTCAGAAAATCATTTTGTTTACCCTACTTCCGAACGGTCGTGCACTCTCCTGTTGACACATGCACTCCACTAACCGACTTCCGAAGTTTCTACTGTGACACTTGGCGTTAATGCATGGAATGTTGAGTGCATTTTTAATGCATCTGAGCAAGTGACGTGGTGCATTTATGAGAGCAAACAGGTGACTTTGGGGTGCATTTAATGAGACATGACAATATCTAAGTTACTTTCATGATTTAAACTGGCAAATATTTATTTCTTACTGACAATTGTGGTTGAACTTAAAATAAATTCAATTCTTTCTTAAATACTTGGAGGAAGGTAGAATTGTTGTAGACAATAACCTTTTTAAAGTATATTTTATATAATAATATTTAATTTTAGTATCAAATTATTTCATTGTATTTTTTATTATTAAAGTCATTTTTATGGTAATTAGATAATTTTCATAATATAAAAACAAATAAATAAAATGATTTTCAATTTCAACGATTTTATTAGTCTCAATTAATCCTAACGGTTTTGTTAATCTCAACTCAACTAGTACTTCGGTTTTGAAATTTTTTGGGAGTAAGGATGATCCTAAAAACCCAACAACTATCAATTGTTCTAAAAAACTTCTAGAAGTAATGGTCATTTTGAAAACTCCCAAAAAAATATTAGCGATTTTTCAAATAACCATCAAGATTTAACCATCGACATTATTTTTCCTTACTATTTTCGTAATCGTAAAAAATGTATCTAGATGGAATTAAAACCGTAAATAACTTTAAATTAAACCCATGATAAAATTAAACATTTTTATAATAAAACTTTAACGAGTAGCTAAATATATATTTTGAAAGGTACGTCATATATATAAAGTAAACAAAAGGCCTAATATCAGTTGAAATTGAAACTGATATATATAGAATAGCTTACGTATTCATTATCCTTTAGATCAACACGCCTAGTGACCTTGGTTGTAGCTCTGACAGATACAGATACATTCAAGATTCGTATATCGACAGAATTAGGAAAATGTAGGATTTAGTCAATTGAAAATTCATTTGATTTTTAATTGGTTCTGAATTCAACAAAATGATGCTGTTGTCTAGAATCCCAATAATATTGTCTCAAAAATTTAGGGCTACTTTCATAGCCTTCTGTACTTAATTTCCTAATAAGTAATAATTAAAACTAATTTGCATGTTATTATGTTGTAAATTATTTATTTAGTTATGAACTTTAGTTTCATTTAATTTAAGTAAATGTTACAGATATTGGTCTCCATATAGATATAAATGTTATCCTTAGTTCAAATATCATATAAATTTTACCCAATTACTTCCATTAATATGGAATAGATTAATTTTTTCAAATAAGAAAGAAAAAAAACTTCTTGAAAGTCATGATAACAAGAAGTATCTATGTAATCAATGAAACGATTGGTTTAAATTGATAATTAAAATCACTTATAATTTACATAAAAAACATAACTCCAATTACATTTAAAATAAATAAAAAAATTATCATAAAAGGTCAAAACCGTACATGTAAATACAATTTAGCAGACTTCATATAGAAAACAATTAAATTTATTTCTAAGCACTACTATTAAGTTAATTAACAAAGTTAATTAATTCACACTGACTTATATGTTGGCAAAATAAAAAAAATGCATAATGTTTTAAAATATGACTATTTTTTTTTTTTTGTGAAATTTGATCTCACACACATCTTACCTACTTAAATTTTTAAAAGCTACTCATCAATAAATTAAAAGTTAAATTGCACTATTTTAATAGTTTGTCAACTTTTCAATCTAATTGTTACTTAAGCACAATCTTTCTTTGGTATGTATTTCCAACACATTTCCTATTGTGGTCAACTTAGAGACTCAATTAAGAAATATTAGGATTTGAGAAAGACGTGTCTTAGTGGTTAATTTCAATCCTAAACAAAGATATTAAGGAAATCGAGTTATATATACTCTAATATATTTATGAAAAGGACTGTAATATGCATTTAAAACTCAATAGGAAACAAACATCTCTATTTTCTCTTTGTATATATTAAAAACAACAAAAGTTATTTTTGTATTTTATAATGACATGACTTTTATATTGGATATGTGGTAGGATAATGTTAATTTGTCTATTTATGCATGGGATAAAGTGTCACATACAAGATTTTGACATTTATTTATGGATTGAAGTCATGTCTTTCCTAGACGCATGTTTCCTTTGTTCCATAACGATAGGAGATTAATATTTGTATAAACTTGAAAAAAAAAGTCAGAATTTGAGAGAGATGTTTTATTACCTTTCGAATAATTGGGTATACGAGTGGTCAATTTCAATCCTAGATAATAGCAATAATAAGAAAATTAAATTATACATTTAAAATTCACGGAAACATTTTTTGCTAAACGTATTTAAAATTTAACGTACATTCATATTTTCTCAGTGTATCTATTAATAACTTTTGCATCTTATGCTGATGTGATTTTTATATTGGATGTGGTAGGAGAATGTTATTCCAAACGTATATATTTATTTGTCTATATATTTATTGGATAAAGTGTCTCACTCAAGATTTTAATATATATATATATATATATATATATATATATATATATATTAAAATAAAAATCACTTAGACCAATTTCCAAATAAGCCTTCATATAGGAAGATTTTATTAAAAGAATAAAAAAGAAAAATATAAAATTATTACATTAAATTCATGATAAAAATATATTATATACACAATCAAAAATATCTACTAAAAAAATTAAATAATTATATAGATAGAAAAAGTAAATCAATACAACACTTATAAAAAATTAAAGTTCAATAATCAAAATTTTCAGTATATTAAAAAATAGAATCTGCGATTTTTAAAACTCATTAATACTTTTTAGAAATACTTTAGAAGATTTAGTATTAATATTTTTTCATCTATTCTAATGAGATTTTCTTGTAGTTTGAACTGAATGATTATACTTTTGATCAGAATTATAATCTTCCATCAAGCATATTAGCTCAAGGGCTAAATTAAAGGCTATTATATTTCAAGCATATATATATTTGAATTACATTTAACGATTGAAAAGCAATTTTGATATAAATTTAGAATAAATAAATGGTCCATGAGTGAAAATGGTAGCACATAAAGCTTTTGAAAAAGAATATATCTGATGCCTTATGTGGTGATGTTCTAGATGAAGCAGTCACTATTATTTTTACTGATAAAATATTCGTGCAAAGCAGAGAAAGCATATGAATTTTAGCCATCTGTTAAAGTTGAAAAAGTTGTCTGCAATGAGCAAATGAGCTTAAGGAGGCTATGTATAGGGTTATTGGAAGTGTTGAATTGATGAACTTTGGTAGATGTTCGCAGGTATAAATCAGTGTCAAGTGTCAATATATATCGTGTATATGTAATGATATATTCCAGACCTCAAACATGTGCAATAGGCAAAGCTAAGCATAAATTCCTAAAGCCTGTTAGAGTATAGTAGTAATCCATCACTTGCTGCTACGAATAACTAAGTTATATCCTCTCTGTGTCTTCAACGTGAAGCTATTACAGTAAAAGGCATTGGATTCTCCAACAAAAATCACTTTTGGTTTTTCATTATTGTAAGATTCATGCACAATGGATAAGACAAAATGTGCCATATTCTTCAGCCATAAGGAGTAATTAAGATGTGGGACGTCCCATATATATATTCCCCTAATCACACCCCTCGTTCAAAGGAACCAGCTTCTCTTTGTAATATTCTATAGTTTCTTTTACAACGAATCTCTCCAAAATATTAAACAAAAATTTACACATTTTTATCATTTATTTTAGAGTTTCCTCTCACAAAGGAGAATGAGGGCTTCAAATTTTAATCTGCCAAATTTATAGAAAATATACATGTATATATATAATTTGGAGCCGCAACTAGAAGTGAGTGATGAAGAAGATATAGTAAAGCATATATGTATGTGGGTCATTAATGTTTTTTATTTTTTTTATTTTTTTAGATGAGCATATATGGTATTTAAGATGGCAAAACACTTTGATGAATAAGTGTTGCAAGTACAGGATTTGAGAAAAGCGAGGAAGAGAGAGAGGATTTGAGAGAAAGGAGAGAATTTTTTCTGTTCTAAAATGTATATTTAAATATTATAATGGGTAATCTTCTAATCTTGTTGTGCAATGAAGATCAAATTTATAATATTAGTATTCCAACATCAATTTCCAAACCAATATCTCACCATGATTTGATATTAATTTTACTTTTAGTTTATGTGAAATTTTTAATATATTTTACAATACAATAGATTCAATAAATAATAAATATTGATAATATAAGTTTTAAATAATTTTGAGATTATTTTAAAATATTAATTTTAAACTTAATTCAATCACAATATTAAATAGAGGGGTTTATAATTTGAAGCGAAACTTGTACTCTTGCGATTGTAGCAATGATGGAGAAGAATATGGAATGCCCACACAATCTAACATGTTTACAGTATGATCTAATTTATTTTCTTTTGTTTTGTACTTTTTTTATGCTTAATTTACTTTTTGTAGCTTTACTTTATTGGTCAAATTATGGTATAGAGTCATTGCTCCTTTTTCAATCGCATGTTACTGAATTTTGTTGTAGTTGTGTGGCGTGTGGCATAACAAGTTTCAGTCCAATAGAGAACCAAATATTCCAATTGCAGCTTTCGTAACTTGCATTTTTCTTTTCCCTCTATTTTATGCATTCCAAATGCTTTTCTTTACCATAATATATAATCAATTTACATGCCATGAATTCTCATGTCAGAATCTTCGTTTTAATATGTCTTATTCTTCTATTTTAGACCAAAATTAAAATTAAAATTTCCGACTTTTCCTCATTTCTAGTACATGTGTATTCTATATCTCTCTCTCTATTTTTTTCTTTCCAATTCTATTCAAGACGAATTATGAGCACAGAAACAATACGTTGATATATTATGATATTTTGGAGGACCATTAATTTTGTGTAACACTTGTTTTATGAGAAAAATATTTTTATGTAATTTATAAGCTATTCAACACGTAATGGAGATAAAAAGGAGAAAATAATTTATATGATAGGTCATGCTGTGAAAAAAAGAGGGCGATAAAGAAAAATATATGTTGATAGGTATATAAAAAGTAAAGTTCTCAACGTGAAAAATGATTAGACGTGAAAAAAAAAACAAAATTAAGCTATAAATCTAGATCATGTTTTTTTGTGTTACAAATTTGTTGACCAATATATAGCTTATATATCAAATTAAATCGATTTTTTCACTGATATGTATTATATATATATATATATATATATATATATATATATATATAAAAGATATGAAAACTTTAAATAAAAATTACTTCACACGGTGTGACCTATGACATTGAACCATTTTTTATAGCTTTGTTTAAAAAGTTGACATGTCTAGTCTTGTCTAGAAGAAAACAATATGATCCCTACAATCTAATTAATGAGTATCATAAAGAGAATAAATATTATAGAATGAATAAGAAAACATATGAATTAAGACCCACGTTGAAAATATATCATAAAATGGTTTTAGTTAAAAGATATCGATTTTTAATTGTTTGATGAATATGAGCATGGCATATAGTATATTATTATATTAGCCATGTTGATGTTGAATATAAAGTGAAGTATATATATTGTTTGGGGTGAGGATTGGTGAGGCAGTGAGTGAGAGAGAGTGTAAGATAACATGTCATAAGATTAGAAGCAAGGCAACCTATTATTTTCCTTTTACAACATTGTACGTAAAGAATGACAGGATAAGGAGTCTTTTGGCACCGTAGTTGCATGAAAATACACACTCTCACACCAAAGCAAAAGAATGGTGTCGTATTGGGAGCTTTCTCCGTATAAAGCAAATCAAGGGTTGTCTCCATGTCACGCTCGATTCCAAACCAGCTAAGCCCTTCTCTCTCAGTTCGAGAAAGTGCAACATAATCCCTCCAACCTATAAAGAAAACCAACCACACCCTTAATCCTTCGCAGTAAAAAAAGTCCTTCCTTCCCTTAACTCTCCCCTTATCTCCCTCTCTTCTCTCCCTCTCCCTCTCTTCTCTTCTCTTCTCTTCTCTTCTTCCCACCATTCCACTTCAATCATCATGCAATCATAGTAACAACAATACCCTTTTCTGTTTTTCTCTTTTCTCTTCATCCATGTCTTACACATCCTCCTCCTATCCTATCCCATAAACTACATATATATATATACACGTAATTATTATATTAGGATAGAGAAAAAAAAAAAAAAAGACTTGCATATATGGCTACTAGTACTAGAGCTAGTAGTAGTTTTTTCCTTCCAAAGTTCTTTAGAGCACTTCTTGTGGGAGGGCTTCTTTGTCTTCTTCTTTTAGTAACCTTGGGTGGTGGTGAAGGATCAAGACAACCAGCTACACAATGGTCTGAAGAAAGGGTCAAGCATGGGGTGGTGGTTGGTAGAGATATGCCTGTCGACCGTGAAGAATTGGACTTCAACTACATGAGCAAAAGAAGAGTTCCCAATGGACCAGATCCTATTCACAACAGGTTTGTCTTGCTTTTTTTGACCCAGATAAGATACACAGATTATGTATTGTTTCTCATGCATGTGTGCCTTTTGATTTCAGTTTGTGTTTCTCTGTTCATTACTTGATTAGATGTGTTTTGCTTTTCTCCAACGTTTTCTGCCACCGAGACATGCATTACTTTTGATAACAAGCAATAGTACGTATGTATGTTGCAAGTTTAGAATATGGATATATATTATATTGCTGGTGTGAAAGAAAAAGGAATGTGCAAACTTCAAAGTAAAGACCATATAAATATTATATATAAAGTGTTTGGAGTGTTTATGGCTCCTCTGTTCCTGTCATGGATATGAGATCACCCTGTTACTTGGCTAATACTTTTCTTTTCCCCAACTCTGTCTAAAATTTTCACTTGATTCTTTTCAAATATAGTACTACAGGTTCCACGTCACTAAGTGATTTTTCATGCTTATTGAGAAGTTTATAATCATAGCTTTCACATTTCTGACGTGATTCCTTACTTGTTAAAAGGCTTCTAAACAATGACTTTACTCATCAATTTCAAGTTTAGTGATTCCTGCTAAACTGAAGCTTGTCACAGAAAGGATGAAAAGCCAGCTATAGGGGTTGGTTACCACGCTTTTAACTGTTACATTGAATTGCTGATTTAAATTATTTCAACATGGATGCCTCTTTATGATAGATTAGTACATAAACCCATAAAAAAGATAAAGTATATATAGCTAACAACTTTATTCCACTTCTTAATTAATCATGAGCCACTAAAGTTATTCATGTCATTCGCTTTTCTTCGTTAAGAAACTTTTAACCTTTTCTTGGTGTCTTTCTTTACTTCTTTAAGCTTGCATGGAGTGAGTTTCTATAAATTATGAAACTGTGTCACAGATAATAATGGTTACTTGTCCATGCATTTTTTTCAATAAAACTGTGTTCATTTGTTTTCTAAGGACTAATTGGGTTAAAACTGTTTGATAATTGTGTTCAGGAGAGCTGGAAATTCTGGTCGACCACCTGGGCAAGCTTAGGAGCATGGGAATAAGACAAGCTTCAGCAACCTTGCAGAAGATGACAGAATATGATAATTAGCCATGTAATTGTGAGAAGTGAGAGTATATATATCCCTGACCCTGAGCTTCTTAGAATTGTAGCTTGCAAGCAAGGGCTAATCTCTAACTTGCGGAAATTGATTTGTTATGGGAAGAGTTGTTTGAGGCCTAAAGAGGGGGGAAAAAAAGAGAAAGGAAGCTTGTCCCACAGAAAATGAGGTGAAAAGATAGTTTGGTGAGTTTCTACAGGAACTGAAATTTAGTGAGTGTTTTAGTGTTTTGAAGTTGTTGTGATATGAGAGGGTCACAAATTTCAATGGAATGGAGATCAGTGCTTGCATGTAAAGCAATTAACGTACCTTTAAAGTTTAAAAGCCAGAAAGATGTTGTGGCAACAGCAGCAGCCATGCATGCTTTTGGAGGACTATACAAAAGTCTTGTATGTTAGGGGAAAAAACAAAGAGTCTTGGCTTTGGCTTTGGCTTTGGTTTGCACACTACTAAGTTTGGTGATTTCTGTTTTTTGTTTTTTATTATTATTTATTGTAAAGATTAGCCATGAGTTCCTAAAGTAAAAGTAAATTCCACCATTTAAAGGTGTTGGCGCACCTGTAAAAGAAGGGTGTTTGCATCTTGTGTTAGTCTTTTTCACTAGATTCTTTGGTGGGGTGCTCAAACTCATTGCTCTTCACTCCATTCAAACATTTTAAACTGTATTAGATTCCTATTATCTCGTGGTAACAAAAGAACACCATTATAAAATCAAAACCAAAAAAGAGCAAACAAACAAACGGTCTTCAATGTTTTAAAGTGAAAAATTAAAGGATGCCCTGAACTCAAGCATTTCTATGTTGTTCTGCTTTTTCTTCTCTTGTTTTGTTTTCCTTTGCTTTCCCTTGCTTTGATTGGATTCAGAAGCAACGAATGTGTGCATAGCAAGTGTGATTCAAATTCGACATTTACCAAAAAGGGGAAAAAAGGATAAATAATTTTGAACTTGTGTTTTTCTTCTTCTTCTTTTTTTCTTGAGATTTAAGATAGGTAAAAGAGAGTGCACAGCTACTTTCCTTAGTGTCCCACCATTTTTCTTCTTCCTCTATTTATAGGAAAATATGTATAGAAAAAGCATAACTTATATAATGCTCATAGTCCCAAGAAAGGTTTACTTTATGAACAAGACCGATAAATAGTGGTTGAAAAGTTATATGATTATATATGAACTTGCAACCAGTGGTTTTTCATATTCATATTTTATACTTATTTCATACTTGTCTTTCTTTCTCTTCTAAAAACAATGTCCCATTTCACTGGTACAAATGTAACCCAGAAAGAATGTGAAAATTCTGTTTCTTAGTTCAAAAAAATTCAGAAATTGTTATAATCAGATTCAGTAACCAGAAAAACAAAATTAGCAATGCATCCTTTTGTAACTTGCACCAAATATTGAAAAGAGTATTATACCCCGAAATTGTTAGATGATGTAGATTCATTTCTTTCCATGGCCTATTTTAATTTTTATATAACACAAATTTTGTGATATATAAAATAAACTAATGACACTATATTATATATTATATATTATATATTATATATTATATATTAGATAACTGTTAACTAAACTTAAACTGGGGTTTCTTAAATTATACCTATCATTTATCGTTGAAAACATAAGTTAAATACCCTGAAAGTTAGGTTTTTTTTTCAGCAAAAATAATTCATAAATTGTGTGAAATTCCCAAAATATACGGCGTGTATATATAATAAAGACGTCACCAGATTATAATAATAGAAAGCAGTTGGAAACATATATCCGAATATTAGGATTAAAGTCATCCTTAAAATACTAAGAAGCGAAGCAAATGTTCTCAAATCTGCCCACATACCATGGGTTCTACATATTACAGTTTTAAAAATGCAAAAGTTAAAGTAAGGAGATCCTAATGGTACTAGGATTCAGCGTCATCTTCCTCCAATGCTTGCTCCAAGGGCACTTCCTCGCCATCTGCTCCCATCCAAGTGGAAGATCATCGCAAGAAGAAACATACCCAAACATAGCACGAACAAACAAGCAAGGGTGAGCTAATTATATAAAAAGCATACAATATGACAATATGCATGCAAGAGTTAACTTCAATCAAGCAAGATAAACACGCATCCTAACATGTTGAATACTAGACTTGACTTGTCCGAACTTTAGAATGATAGTCGAGCTATGGCGGATCTTGCACTCGTGGTGGCTTACGAAACTTGGGTTCCCCACCCTACCACACTCACGAGGTTAGCCTGTTCCGGGCCTTGAGGCATACTGGAAGCCCCCAAGACTAAGACCTCCTGCTACTTGATGAACAAATTTTCAATCCCTGAAACGGAGTCAAAAACTTGTTAACCCTCGGCAAGTGTAACCGAATCGTATCAAGTAATAAACCTGGTAAGACCAAGTATCGTTCTCCCAAAGGACTCACGGCCTAGACAGTTGTGCGATTTTGTTAATTAATTAAGACTTGTGAACAAATTGTTGTAACTTTCAAATGCAAAAGACTGAAAAGTAAATATGTATGCATGTGATGATCAATGAGCAAGAAGAAACAAAACACGTGAATTGAAATATATGGATGAATATGTTGTTGAGGTTTATCAATTTCATCCTATCCACTCTCTTGTATTTAGGAATTCATCATTCTTTTATTTAATGTTAATGTCACTTTCTAAATTACTTTAAACCCGATGTCTCGGCGAAGAAAGCCTAATCATAATCACTAGTTTACAATGTCTTGTCTCCTTAGCAATTAATCATGCATTATAGTGAACAGAAGCTTAAAGGCAACCAACCATCATACTCCTATGTCTAGGTTTGTAATATATTGTTGGGAGAGATTTCCCAGATCTAGATTTCTCCGTATGTGTCCATATCGACAAAACCAATAATCATGACATCGAATGAGTTAAACAATGCATGCTTTGAGCAAAGAGGAAAAACCCTAACAATTAATGAAAGAAAGCATGTATCTTAAAGAAGATTTTGAAGAACAAATTCCATACATGAGAGTTTCAAAAGAATTTCATTGATTCCCCAACAACAATAAAAGTTTAGTTCTCCATCGTCATGGAAGAACTAGATGAACAATGGAATGAAAGAATGGAAGAGATAGAAAAATCCAAGAAAGAGAATAGGAGAGCCGTCACCATCTCCAATTCTACCCCCAAGGGGTGAAAAGTGTGTTTCTGCTTCGTTCCAACCAAAGATACTAACCCTAGAACGTCCTAAAGCTTATATACTATTCTTAAAAATACAGAAAATTAGGCTCAAGCCCATAAAAGTGCCGCTCAGCGGTACATATCGCTCAACGGTAATAGCGCGTGACCAATTCTTCCGCTCATCGGCATTTCTCCCCTCAGCGGTGCCAACGGGTCTTTAAGAGTGCCGCTCAGCGGTAATTTGCACTGAGCGGTACTTGCGGTTTCTCTTCTTTTGCACTTTTTGTGTCCTTTTCTGATTCCATCTCTATCCCTTTTCACTTCTTTCATCAATTTCATCTCAAAACCTGCAAAAACAAGGAAATCAAGCATAAAACATGTCCAACTCTCTTATTTCCAACAATTCAACAAAATCATGAGTTCAAGCTAATTTCTAAGTCATAAAGGTTATAATTGAAGTCAATTTTAAGTATAAAAATAACAGTTTTTCAACTGTTATCACTACTCCTCACCACATGGTTCAATCCTCTCTACGTGAGAAGAAAAACCATTGAAGTTTCAGGATGACCCCCAAGACTGAGCTCCTACTTTCATTCTAAACAACCAAGGGCACCACCATGGATCTTCTCCTTGAAGATCATGGAATTACGTCCATCAACAATACTTTTTAAAACCACATACATTGAATCACCAATCATACCATTGAATCACACACACTTTCACTTTAACAGTATACAACATGTTTGAATCCCTTCATACGATATAATTTGCTCCAACACATACTTCACAAACCATACAACATTCAACTCTAAGTGAAACAATATAAAAGAGAAAATAGAAAATAACACCCTCGCAAGGCGAAACTGGCGCTATTCGCATAGCGCACCCTCCCAGCTCGCCTTGCGAATTAAGTCTGAATAAGTGTCAGACTTTGGGTCCCTCGCATAACGCACCCAGGTCGTTATGCGAGAACCCAGACAGAGACCAACCCCCCTAAAACTCTCGCTATGCGCCCCACTCGCCTTTCAAATTAAATGGGCAGTGGTTCCAAACCACCACCAGTCGCATAGCAACACCCTCTGGTCATTCGCACAGCGCACCAACTCGCACACTGAATGACTCAAACAGTGAGCACTCTCTACAGGGTCTCGCTATGCGAGACAACTTGCCTAGCGACTTTGCATAGTCTGCAGAACACTCAATTCTGCAGATTATGCCCCCTTGCACCCTCTAGACCAATTCTAGTCCTCTTTCCCATTTTCTAAGTCCTCTAGATCGTGATTATGTCCCAGTTAAGCTTGTTTATGCGATTCCTAACTTTCCTCTAGTGATTTTTCAAGTCATCCAAACTCACTTCACTCTCTAGAACATCTAAATCAACAACCTAATGGCCTAAGATCCATTCTACTGTTTTTAACATGTTTTAGACCTTCCTTATGTACTTAACAAGTTACATTTAATCCATCTAAGTTGCCCAAACTGTCCCATTGTGCTCTAGACCCCAAATGTCCAATTTCAACACCTCACGTCCCTTGAACTAACCTAAACTTCTGCCTGACTGTTAAACTGTTTACCAAATTATCACTAACCAGAAATCTCGCTCCATCCCCTTCCTACTGGTTCAATTTACTGCCTTTTTCATTCATCCAAAATGATTCCCAAACAAATCACTATAGTCTCATCAATCACACATCTCAGTTCATAACATCCAACATGCTTAAAATCATAAAATACAATCCAACACTCATCAGTTCAGCAGTCAACATGCATTCATTTACAAAGCAATTTCAAGAAAGAATTTCAGGAAAATAATTAACTCCCCTTACCTTGGTGGTTATAAGCACAGTACTACTCAGAATAGTAGCAAAACCCCAACAGTGCCTTACACAGCCATCACACAATAAGACCCTACAATCCACTAAAGTGGAGACAGAAACAGCTCTTAGAGCTATAATAGGCAGAGAATTAAAAAGGGGAAGACTATCAGCTGCATGCAACCAGTAAAGTTGCATGCCCTAGGTTCAAGAGAGATGGAGAAACTGACTTACCCGTCCAAAACGAAAACTAATCGGATGGATGGGAAGCTCTCAACTCCGTGAACGAAAGGATACTACCTATTTGACAATGCAACGGTTGTAATTTGTGAATGGGTAGAGAGAAGGCAGAGCAAGAAGAAGAAGACAGAGTTTAGAGAGAGAAGGAGAAGTTGGCTAATGAACTCAAATTGAGAAAAGTCCCTTCTAAAGTCATGGTGTCCTTAATTTTACAGGTCTGGTTGCCTCAACATAAGGCCCAAAAGCCCCTTATTTTTCAGGCCCTTACAAATTGGAAGGTGGAAAGGTAAAGCTGGTAAACTAAATCTTAAGTTATAAATGTTTGCTAAAAAATATAGTTTTAGATTATGATTAGAATATTTTCCATTCGAAGAAAAATAATATTAAAGGGTTATTAATTATATCCAAAACATAAAATTTATAATCTATAAAAATATTATTATAATTATTCTAGTGTATAATAACTATAGTAATATGAAATTCGTAAATATAGTTTCAAAGAAATAATAGTTCTTTTTATAAAGATAAATTTATTTTTTAAATTCTAGAAAAGAAAGAATAACAACGAAACGATAACAATACTTATATCTTTTGAGATAGATCAACTAATTTTCTCTCATCTACTCACAATAGTAAAGGTGATAATTGCAAAAAAAATAAAACAACACAAACAGAATAACATAGAGTTTTCATAAACAAACATAAAAATAATCATCATACATTACTCATTCATAAAATCACCATATCACATACAATAACTCATTATAGACTCAATTAAATAAAGCAATAATGTGAAATCTCAGGGAGGTCGTACCCTTATAGTGATCTCGTGCACTTGTGGTGGTTTCTACCGTTCTACAAAGTCATTGTCAATGGGTTTCACCCTACCACATACAAAGTTAGTTCGTTAATATTTTTGGCAAAGGCAAAGCCCCTAGATTAGGACTCACTGCACCTCTCACCACTTACCTCATTCTACTCTAGCTGTGCCTGAATGATTATTAGAGCGACAAGATAACCTCTAGCATTTGGACTCCCACATTAATGCATACACTAATAAAATGTCACCATATAATCTCCCCACGAGATCCTCGGTCATGTCATTGTTGGTGCCTATAGGTGTGATGGTTGTCTACATCAGTGTTTCTTGTTATATGAAGTGGGCGAAGAAAATTCTCTACATGCAAGAAGATAGGAGAGGAAAGTGACGCTAACAATGTTGTCGGCCACACGACGATTTGATGCGAAGATTAAGTACCAGTAGTGGCGTTCATTGCCATGGGTACCAACACTGCTCAATCTTGGTTGGGTTTCATCATGTCTCCTTTCTCTTGTGTTCTCTTTGTTGATGATATTGTGTGTGAGTGTGATGAGTGAAACATGTTAACAAAACAATGATACGGGTCATGGGTCAACGCTTATACACTTGTTCTTCAACTTCACATTCTCATGGTAAAACGAATTACAGGTCAGCCCATTAACAACTTGTTCTTGTGACCCAACGCATAAGTTAATCGATATAAAAACAGAGTTGTCAACTTGTTTATTTTTTATTTTAATTTGTATTTAAAAAATAAAAGCTAACGAGTCAACTTGTTCCATTTCCCTTTTACCCATCAATTTAACAAATCAAACAAAAACGAAACAAAACATACTAAGTTAAAATCTTCAACTTAACCCACTCAACTTTTTGCGAGATAATTGTCGACCCGTGCACCTAAAATCGTTTTACCACCCTTACTTTTTGCAAATGTCCTTTCAAATATTATTGTTTTTTCTTTGTAATAATAGTCTTTGATACATATGATACTATAATTAATGTAGATATTTTGTCTAATTAAAATTTTATCTTTTCGAAGACCAAGTAAGCATTGTAGGCTAGCCACCAACCCACGCAAGTTCATATCAAAACAATTAAACCAAGTCAAGTCAAATATTTTATTCTTCAATAATGTTGACTTCTTCCATATGATTTATGGAGTTGTTTAGGAAAATAATTTTAAGACATGTTTGATATTTAAGATACTAACTTAATGACAATATTTAAAGAACTTAGATAACAATAATAATGATGTGTGAAACTTTGCAAGACTAATTTGAAACCTTTCATAACAAAATTGTAATATATTTATCCAAGCCTAGGCTTCTCCTACTACGATGAAAGTGCAAAAGTCCAAGCCCAGTTTCAAGCTTCCATTAAAATAACATGGTTATTAAAAAAAACTATTTTAAGCAAAATAAGTTTCAAGCTACCAAACGTATTTAAAATTATTAATTTATCCATTAGAAGTGGAAATGTTTTAATATATAAAACCATAATGTCTGTTTTTTATAATATTAAAATTAAAATAGTATACTTAACGTTGATTTAATAAAATTAAATGCTTAATGTAAATATAAAATTAAATATTTCTTAAATTTACTAAAATATGATAAGAGAAATTAATTAGAGATATGTGTAAAAATATATTTACAAAATTATATTTCAAATAACATTATGTAAAAAATTTAATTTTTAATTTTTTAAAAATCAAGATGTAGTTTTAATATGATAATATATAATAAAATGATTACATAATATTTAAAACGTTTTAAATGTTTTCTTAACATTTTACATATTTTAAAACTCACATAATACATATAGGATACTTGCTAGTTTCTCTACCGAAATTTGCACAAATAGTATTTTCTTAGGAATTGCATAATAACTGACATTAATAAATAAGGGGAAAATAATAAAGAATTAGTATTAGGTCAAAATTAAATTAAGTGGCCAAGGATAATATTACAACAAATTAATGAATGAAAAAAAAAGTATATCTACTAATTAATTCTTGCCATGAACTTTAATTGAATATGTCAAACAATAATGCATAACAATATTGAGAGTGTGTGCAATATTGATGGTTTAGTATATAAAACATTAAATATAATTTTTGAAGAATATAAAACATTAAATATAAAGATTAAATGATTAATAAAGAAATTGAACATGTTAGTGTAAAATATCACTTTTTTTGTCATTTTTTATAACAATAAAGAAATATACATTAATAAAATTGTAAACAAATACAAGTTTTCATATAATTGATATAGATAGTGGTGTAAAATTTTATTTATTACATCATTTTAGGTATGCAACAACATTTTACAGTCAAATTATCTATTAATGAGTTTAAAATATCGTTATAGTATATTTTATATTCTTTGTAATTATCGTTATGAAAAATGTTGATTTTAAAGGGGCAAGACCTCTTTATCTTTAATTATAAAAATAAAATCATATTGATGGTGATAGAGATTTAAAAGTACATAGTTATAAAAAAAATTGATAATTTTTTGTAATTTGCTCAACAAAATGAAAAACTTACTATCATCATGCCTTATTAAATTTGGATAAGTTCATTGTTTCAATAAAATAAATTATGAACTTCAGGAAATATTTGACTACTTATTTATCTTTGAAATTGTCAAAAGTTATATGTATAATATGAATATGATAAAAAAAATATTATATATGTATAGTTGAGAATTCAAACGTAAATATAAGTCATGTGTTAAATAAAAATAAGAAAGTGGAACATGTAAAACACTTATATTTGTTATTTTAAATTTTCAAGTTAAAAGTGAAGTCAATCTTTTTATATATTGAAAGTAATTCAATTTCTTATATATTGAAAGTAATTCAATTTCTTATGTAAGTTCAACTTGTTTCTTATTAATATTGTGTTTCCCAAGTCTATTGAAAAATCTATCACATGCCATAAAAAAAATATTGATAAACATATAAATAATCATTTAGGAAAATTTATACAGTAAAAAACACATTTGAAATGTGTATGATTGTGTGAAATGTGATTTAGACTGACCACTCTTTTGACTTTACAAGTAAGATTATTTATTTTAAAAGTAAGAAATATATGGACACATACAAGTTTCACAAAAACTGTGAGAGTTGTTAAATGAGACGTTTCAAAGTAATATGTTAACTAATATAATTATAGGGCAAACAGATATTGTATCTTATGAGCATAAATTACAAGATAACATATGTTTTAATGATTATGAATTATACAAAAATGAGTTTACAACCGAATGTGTGTATTAGGCATGTTAGAAGTGGATTTTAAGTCTAACTCAATTCCACAAAACTGGCTTGTAAGGTGAGGTTTTCATCCACTTATGCATTACGAATTGACATTATATTTAGTCGATGTAGCACTTCCAACACACCCCCTCACGTCGAGGTATATACATCTCAAGCGTGGAACTAGACATTACTGAGTGGTCAGATAGCGGGTGGAACAATATGTCCAACAAACAATAAATATCGCTAGGGTAGACTCTAATCGATGTGCAACTTCCAACAAGGTTTGAGTTCTTACATTTAAAAAAGTAATGATGAAACAAAAAATAATAGATGGTCCATTTGCAAAAGTGTACTTGGTAACGATACTAAAGTTTTAAAAGATTATTTTCCCTACATAGATGCAACAAACATAACATGTTATCAGTGACATATCTTAATAGGCAATGGCGGATTTTTAAAAAAAATATCGGGATGCCAAAGTTTTTGTTGTTAGTGTATACAAATTTTGAAGATATATATATATATATATATATATATATATATATATATATATATATATATATAAACTTATATATTAATTTATACATATATAAAAGAAAGGCTTAAATGTTTACTTCGTCTCCATGTTAAAAGTTGATTTTTAGTTTAATACCCGTTTTTAAAAGTGCATACATTAAGTCCCAAAGTTGTAAAAATTGTATGAATCCAGTCCCTTCCATTAAATTGGTAGAAGCGAAGTTAACTCCCAGCTGATGTGTCGAACAAATCTACACTTTTTCTTCTCTCTCCTCTGCTTTTACTGCAATGCTCAGCTTTCCCTGTCTTCATCTTCCTCACTCTTCCTGCTCTTATGCTTTTCTGACATGCAATTAATATTTTGGAGTATTTTCTTACGTATCAAAATTCGTTCGTTCTCGTTTTGATCCGCTGGCATCCTGCTTCTAAGCTAATAACTAATATATAAGTTATGAAGAACCACATATATAATATTTTATATAAATCATCAATTGTGAAACCACTTACACCTAAATGTGCAAACCATACTTCATAAATATTTTGTTTAAAATATTCCCTACCATGTAATTTCGTTAAAAAGAAAATGTGATTAATTATGCTTTCATATTGGATAAATTTAAAAAATAATTATAAAATAATACATAAAATACATTTTAGTCATACTAAAACATACGAAATCTCATCAAATAAATAAAAAAATGATGATCTATTTTTAATTTCCTTGACAATATATAACTAAATTTACTATTTTCGTTGATATTTTAATTTTGTTTTTCATTTGGATAAAAGTGTTTTATATAAAAAGCGATATAAAAATTATTATAATATTATTTTGCATTTGGAAATTTGTATGATTGTAGTTTAAAGCTAACAACATCATTGATTAAAAGATAACTCTCTGTTTACACAAAAAAAAAAAGCGAGAATCATTTGAGTTTGTATCTATTAAGTATTAATTAATTTTTCTACAAAATTTTCATTTATTTATGTTAATTTTTTAGTCTGACTTCTTTAATTTAAATAAAGTCACTTCTTTCTTTTCAATAGTGTGGAATTCAAAAGAAAGAAAGAAAGAAATGGTTCATATTATTACGCCTGGAAAAGAGAAGCTTATGTTTAAGTAAACAAGAGAGAAAGAGAAGTGGTTTTAATATGGTCCTACCTCAAAAAGCATACATTGTTGACTGAGAGAGTAGCTCGAGTTCTTGGAAATTGTTGTGTATCTTAGGGGGTTTTCAATGTTTCTTTGTTCTATTGGAGAAAATCACCATTTTTGAATTACCTCTTCACTCGTGTATATATCATTGTACAACAGAAGCAACAAACAACTGTGTATCATGTTCTAAAACTCAAAGGTTGTTTCGTAGCCATAAGCTCCCAATGTCACTGTTCCGGATCTCTCTCCAAGATTACACCCACCAATACGACATTCGTTCCTCCTGCAACCTCCCTTCCTCTTTCATTTCCTTCTCCTGCAACAACATCACCACCGGATTCCAAAGTTATGTCCAACTTGGATTCCCATCACAAACAATACCACTAATTGTAAGACTATTGCTTCTATCTATGCTGCTTCCTTCTCCGACCTGCAAGACCCTAGAACTGTTGATTGTTTGTTCAACTTTGGTTTTCCTTCTTCGGTTTCAACGGGTAAGTGTTGAAACATTCTTCTTGTTGGTCTTTGATGTTTTTTTGGGCTTATTAGATTGAAGCAGAAGAAGAAGGATATTTGTAAAACTGAGATGGGTTTGGGTTCTGGGTTGGATTCTATGAACCGGACTACTATTTTGAATAATGAGTGAATCAATGCTGGTAAAGGTGAGCCTTGGAGGAAGAGAGAAAAATAAGTATTTAATGATATGTTGGATATATGCTTTGATCACATAAGAATAAAAACAAATTTGAAAATTTATTTTTGGAGAGCTTGAGCTTTGAACCTTGCAGTAAAAAGGATGAAATTTTGCCTTCAAATTGATTTGAATGCAGAAATATGAACGGCCTATGAGAAAAGAAGAAAAAAAGTCAGATTTTATACCACGTCAGCGCGGAGTTAACTCCTTGTAACATTGGGACTCAACAGATGCATTATTAAAATCGAGTACTAAACATAAATTCACCTTTTAACATGGAGACAAAATAAACATTTAAGCTTAAAAAGAAATACCATTCATAATAAGGGTCACTACGGGTCCATTTCTTCGTCATTGAGTAAAGTGCAATTGGTTAATATCATTTGTCCATATGTAAGGTGAATTTGGTATTGGCAGTGTGGGAGAAAGACGAGTTCACCTACATTACCTTCCAGGATAGCATAAAAATTATATATTAAAACTACACTTAATTTAAGTATTTTATTTTGACCCTTTCAAATAAGTTATCATTGTGCCACTGAATGTGAATGTCATGCAAATAATATGGAATGTAGTGAACTTCTTATACATCTAACTGATTCTTTCTAATAAAAAAGTAATTGACAAAAGTGCTTTTAAAATTTAAAATTAACTCGAAAAAATTAAAATTTAAGCATGTTATAGATTAGATTAGTATTTACGAAAACTTAAGTAATAAATATATTTATTTTATTGGTCCTTTATAATCTCTCTTAGTTGTTTAGAGAAAAACATGTTAGCGTGTAATTGAAATATAAAATTAGTTAAGAAAAATATAAAATAAGAAAAACAAATTGAAATTTTTTTCCTTTCCCTTTTGTTTTGCTGAGGATATTCTAAGTTATTCCAGACTTTATTTTTAAGAAACTTATGTTTTTCATGATTGGTTTTTGGAAATAAATTTTTCTTCCCATACTCTCCATATTGATTATATATTTGTTTTTTTACAAAAGAGATACCAAAACATTATAACATTTAAAATCTTTTATGCGTGATTATAACATTTTCTTTGGTTAACAATGAGTCTTTTTACAAGTCACTTTTACATTGTTAATGCTTATACTTTTTCTACTAGACATCTCAAGAATTTTTTCTCCTATAATCAAATATATCTTTCTTTTATGTATTTGGATATGTCCAATTTTTGTGGAGGTTCTCAACACGCAATTATTTTAACCTTTGTTAATAAGATTCGTAACAAGCTTGCTTCTTGCAGAAAGAATTGCTTAGTATGAAGGGAAGAATTCAGTTAGTAAATTCGACAATTGTTGGTCTATTATCTTATATATTTCAAGTTTATAAACGACTTATTAAACTTATTTTTGATGTGGAACAATGGATTCAAAATCTTGTTTGGACTCAAGATACACATTAACAAGGATTGTTCATTGTTAAATGGTCTACCTTATGGTGTTCTGATAGTTGGTTAGAAATTATGAGAGAATAAGATTATATACTATGTTGTTAGTTTAGTTTGGACACATACTCATTAAAACTTTCATCCTTTTGTTGGCAATTTATATGATTTTTCTTCTTTAATGGTTAATGAGGATGAGATGTGCATAATTAGACTCTAGACTATACTGTAGTGCTTTCTCAAACAGTTGCAAAAAAATTTACTCTTTTGGTATGGAACGTGAGGGTTGAGAGAACTTTATTTGGTTGGATGAGGTGTTACCAGCTATAATTTTGGTTGTTTGGAAATTTTTGTATGGTTGTTTACTTATTGATTTAGAGGTTAAAAAAAGGAATGATTTTATGCTCTATGTGTTCTTTGTTTTGTAACAATGTTGAATATTTATCTCATTTGTTCTTTCATTATTATATTGCTATATGATTATAGGAATGATTGAATGAAGTTTTTTAGGATTTGTAGTAGATTTGGTTATTCAGTTTATGAAGTTTCCATGTAACCCTTTGTTTAAAGTTATTAAAGTAATTGTCATTACTCCAATTATTTGGATGAGTTGTAGAGAATGTGAAATAATAGTAGATTTTATGATCCAATTGCATTACCTTTTGCTATTTTTTCAAATTAAGGAGTTGATGCAGATGATTGAGAATAAATATAAGCATATGAGTAATATTATCTTTATTTTTATTGTGCTAAATACAAACTATGGAGGGATGAAAGATAGGATGGTTTCATTTACAGACATAATATGACAAGTTTTATATGCTAATTTACATAAGGTGAATATTGATGGTGCAACTAGGAGTTATTCTGATTTGACTTCATATATTAGTATTTTTAGAGGAAGTGAGAGTGAATATATAGGTTTTCAGCTTTTTTTAGAGGTACACACTTGTATACATGCTGAGTTTATAGAGGTCATTTATGCTTTGAATCATGTTTTGAGGAAGGGCTTTCATTTTGGTTGAAAAATAATTTTCCTTTAGTTCATCATAATTGTTTGATCAACGAATGATTTCTTTCTTTACTCTTAAAGAGAGGTGAGTGCTTGCATTTTTTTTACTCATTTAATTTAAAGTTTCTCATGTCTTTCTTGTGAAGAAAATCAATCTACTAATAAAATAGTTAATTATAAAAGTTATTTAATATTTTATCTCCATATATTTATTTAATTTTTTTATAATAAATATAGTTTATCTATATTTTTGTGAAAAATAACTTGTATCATAATTTTAATATTATTTCTCATGTTTTATATTTTATATTTTATTTTTTTAATAAATTTTCATATAGTAATAAATAATATAAAAAGTTTGGATATTAATCGCTAAAATATCAAAATTAATAATAATACCATGATGTTATTTAAAAAATAGAGTATTACATTTAATGAATTATATTTAAAGATAGACAACTTCCCATAAAAGAACTTTGAATTTTGAATTGAACCGTGTCCAACAAATATTCAATGTCAAATTAATACATTTTTTTAGTGTAACTGACATTAGTCTTACTTCGCGTTCTAATGCCAAGTATGCACTTTTGTAGTACAATAAATAACTTTTATCCCTTACCAACTAGACAGTCAAACATACTTAAATGCTCAACTGAAAAAAAAAATTAAAAAATAATTAAAACAGAAAAATAAACTATATACAGCAAACAACAAAAATAAAAGACAACTTATATCGTCAATCAGTCACAAACATTCATGTATAATAAA
Source organism: Vigna angularis (assembly GCF_016808095.1). Taxonomy (NCBI): domain Eukaryota; kingdom Viridiplantae; phylum Streptophyta; class Magnoliopsida; order Fabales; family Fabaceae; genus Vigna; species Vigna angularis. The sequence goes on along the minus strand of NC_068979.1, from coordinate 22,655,117 downwards.
TGTATTATTTATTGTGATAATTATTTTAAAACTATAATCTTGAATCGATTAATATTATAATATTTTTTATTTGTATAACCATTAAACTTTAAAACATATAGAGACAGCTACTTTAAAAATAATGCACACACGCATTCAATAATTAGTTTTTCAAAATTTGATGTCATTTCATTTGAGTTTGAGTTTCATTTTGTTAGGTTCTGGATAGCAGGCTCCCCCACCTTCGCGGCAATTTCCGCTTCCTCTCTCCCATTCAGAGATTATTAATTAAATCAATTAAAACCAAATAACATAATAAAAAAAACTAAAAAAGTGTTATTTTATTTCTTACAATTTTCTTTTTTAGGTCTCCATTGATTGCTTATTGTTTTTCTGTTTTGCACACGTAAAATTGAAAAAAGAAATCTGAGGGAAACAAAGAAGAAAAGAAAAGGACAGAAACAAACAGAGAGGGCGGAACGAAATGAAATGATTAAGAGAGCAAAGAAAAAGAGCCAAAGACCATCGCCCACAAAACGGATCGTTTTGCCCTCCTCGCTTCGCATCGGAACCCTCCCTTTCGCGAGGATCCTCCGGTCGTCGTCGCCGGCTATCCGCTCGGACTAGTCCGAACCGAACACCACCGATCTGTTAGGAACTTTGGATCTCGGATCTGACCGACCGAAACGATGCCGTCCCACGCGGATCTGGACCGGCAGATCGAGCATCTCATGGAGTGCAAGCCTCTGTCGGAGGCGGAGGTGAAGGCGCTTTGCGATCAGGCCAGGGCGATTCTCGTCGAAGAGTGGAACGTTCAACCGGTGAAGTGTCCCGTCACCGTGTGCGGCGACATTCACGGCCAGTTTTATGATCTCATCGAGCTTTTTCGGATAGGAGGACACGCTCCCGATACCAACTACCTTTTTATGGGCGATTATGTAGGTGAGTTTCCTCTGCTGAGATTCTCTCTATATTTTTTATTAATTAATTTCGTGAACTAAAATACATGTAGATAGGGCTTTATTTTTTCGTTATAGCGCGAAATGCTTTATGGTGTGTTGTAATTGAATTTATTACTATCGTGGTGTTGGATTTCGAGAATGAAATTTTTGTTTTTGATTTTATGTTACGATGCTTCTTTCGTGCTTTTGATGCCGTTTTTATCTTTTAGAGACTGAGAGTAGCGTTTTTTTTAAGATTTTTAGCTGGTATCATCGGTTTGAAAATTAACTGCTACGGACTGATTGCTTGGTTGGGTTAATTTGAAATTTAAGTAGTTGTTCGTCACGTATATATTTTTTGGGATGTGCTGTCGGCAACTAGTTTGAATCGGTTGTTTTAAAGGTTTTCCCGTGATGTCATGGTTGTTAGATTTCTAAATGGTTAATGTTTGACGTATGTAAATTGGGAAATGCACTTGATTATTTGTGTCTGGGTTTTGTGTGGTGTGTGTAACATTGATTCCGCTGTTGAATCTGTATAAATATTGAGTTTTAAGCTTCTTATTTTGGTTATGCGCTAAATTAGGATTTTTTGAAAGTAGAATTGTTAGATGAAGCTTGTTGTTATCCTGGCCCCTTCCTGTTTTTCTGATGGAGTGATTGTTCTTGGTTTGTAATTAGAAGTGTAGTTATTGTTGTTACGGCGTTTGGTGTTTGTTACAGTGTGGAGTAGGTTGGTGCAACTGAATGCAGTGTTGAGATGTTCGTGTAAGCCCTAAATATTGAATAAATTCTTGATACTTAATGTCAGAATAGTGTTGAATAACGGGCAAGTTGTTTATATAACTGTTGATGGACAATTAAAATTGAATTTTGTATGACTATGAAAGGATTTTATCGGAGTGAGTCAACAAGAATTGAAGGTCCATACTGTCTTTAATTAGCCCGTCCTTTAAACAACATTTGCTGGGAACATAAAAACTATCAGAAGTGATTGATTTGTTTGTATCAAGGTATCAACAGCGATTGTTGTTATAATAGGGAAGGATATGATGCTTGACACTTCAATATTTGAGGATGCTACAGTTGCAGATATAAAAAGCTGCCAACTATGGCAATTATCATCTTTTATTTTTTTCTCATGCTGCTTTTAATGATGTTCGGATTAGACTTTGTATATGTGGGCACTTTTCATGATGATGATACTGGCATAATTTATGCAGATCGTGGCTACTATTCAGTGGAGACTGTTACACTTTTGGTGGCCTTGAAAGTCCGTTATAGAGATAGAATTACAATCCTTAGGGGAAATCATGAGAGTCGGCAAATCACTCAAGTGTAAGAACATTTTCTTCACATCATGTGTTTGCCATAAAGCTTATTGTAATTTCTGTATGATATGTGTCATGTTTAAGCAACAATCTAGTGTATATCCTGCTCACTGTTTGAGAATAAGTTAAGGATGTGCAGTCCTTACTCTTGTATTCATTGATTTTATGAGAAATTGCTCATGGGCTTCACGTACCTCAATATTCAGTGATGGTTATCTTAGGAAAAGCAGCCTGATTTTTGTGATAATATTATGGCATTTTTTTCTTGGTATTAGGACATTATAAAATACAAATGATTCAGAATGCAAATAGATGTATTTTGTTGCTGCTGAATCTCTGTAGTCTATCATTATGATTGCATATGCTAGTATTATAGTCATTTTTGCCTTATAGAAACAGCTGTGAAGCATATGGTGACGGGATGATAAAATTATACTCAGATTGAAGTGGATCTTGTAAATGGATACAGTGGATTGTTTAAATGAAATGTTACAGCTAGTTTGTAACTTGCATCTGAAGGAATGAGTAGAGGTGAATTACACCGTCTTATGCGTGTAAATTCATATTTATGAGTGGTTTGTGAAGGGATTTGATAGTGGAAAAAGTTTCTGTGCACAAGAAATACTAGCAATTTTACTCTAAAAATAGTTTATTTACTAACCTCTTTGTCTATATCTTTCAAATGTTTTCAGGTATGGGTTCTACGATGAATGTTTGAGAAAATATGGAAATGCTAATGTCTGGAAATTCTTTACCGACTTGTTTGATTATTTGCCTTTGACTGCCCTTATTGAGAGTCAGGTTTGAGTTAAATATGTTGCGGAATGTTTCTTTGAGAACCTTATGAGGGTTTCTAACATCCATGTATATTACAGATTTTCTGCTTGCATGGTGGTCTCTCACCATCTTTGGATACACTGGATAATATCCGGGCGTTGGATCGCATACAGGAGGTTTGTTTTTTAAATTGATATTACAAACTATTGCATTCTGGATTGATTTGTGTGGAGAACATTTTATGCAAAACATGTTAAAAATCTTTCTGAAATATGGTTTGAGAAGTACTTTAAATTGTTTAATTTTGAAATTAAACAACGTAGTTTGTAGCTCTTGTTTTTCATTGGAAATGTCTCAATCTAAGGATGTCTTGTCTTTTGTTCCGTTTTGGAATCTCATTTCTGTATCTGTCTTGTCTAATTGCACCAAGAAAATTAATTAGATTTCTTGTCTGACAAATGACAACTGTAACTGCAATGTAGGTTCCACACGAAGGACCAATGTGTGACCTATTGTGGTCTGATCCAGATGATCGCTGTGGTTGGGGAATATCTCCACGTGGTGCAGGATATACATTTGGACAGGACATAGCTACTCAGTTCAATCATACCAATGGTCTCTCCCTAATATCTAGAGCTCACCAGCTTGTCATGGAAGGATACAATTGGTGCCAGGTGACCGACTGATCTAATATTTTATTTATTACGAGTATTGTTTTCCCTTTTCACTTTAGGGATACCCATTACATTTCTCTTTATTGATGACTATTATTTGGATGACTCTTTAAGGACAAGAATGTGGTGACTGTTTTTAGTGCACCTAATTATTGTTACCGATGTGGGAACATGGCTGCCATACTGGAAATTGGAGAGAATATGGATCAGAATTTTCTGCAGTTTGATCCAGCTCCCAGACAAATTGAGCCTGATACTACACGAAAGACTCCAGATTATTTTTTGTAACTTCATATATCCCTTTGTTTGTAGTTACTGCTTTCTGCTGTTACTGTAGATGTGTCTTTAAGGAGAGAGGAGTTTCACTCTTTAAGTGGACGGTTATCATCAACATAATTCTTTCTTTTGGAGTTTGTCTGCTGTTGCCGCTGCTGCCGTCTTATTTCGACAAACAAACAAATAGAATTGACACAATTGGTGTTGTATATTTTTATAGGAGGAAGCGGCAATAACATGGTATATTCTGTGCTGTATTTTTTTAAAATTAATTCTCAAGTTAGAGAGCAGATTTTTGAGTACTGACCATCATATTCTTTTTAGATTGTTTGATGGTGACAACTGCAGGTGTTGAATTTTTTTACATAATCCACTGATAATGTGATAACAGGGGTAGAGGGTTGAGTGGAAATGATTGCTTTGGACACTCGAGGAATAGGAGGTTTTGTGGGTTTTTCCTTGAGCACATTTCTATTAATAATTATAAAAACATTTCTTTATTCTTATTTTCTATTTTTAAGATTTCATGGAGAAAATTATTTCTTAACAAAATCTTAAGAATAAGAAACAGACAATAAGTGATGTTTTCTGTAATTGTTGACGGGAACATTGACTAAAAGTAAAAGTGAAAATGGATCATACCGAAAGGACTTGTTAGTAAATCTTATTTGTTAACTGAAAATATAAAATGGCCATTGACTTGAACAATATGTTTATAATCTTTGCATTTGTGTATTTTCTAATATTTGATTGTTATCTGTACATGTTTTGATTTGATTTATTTAAAATTTTCTTTATAAAGCAAATAATTATTTTTAAGCGTTTCTAGTGCAAAATTGTTGTTAATTTTTGTTAAAAGTCATAAAATTATGGATGAAATTGATTTAATGAACATGAGATTTCCCAACTGTGTAATATTTAATAGATTTTATTCATATTTAAAAGTGGTTTTTTTTTTCTTTCTCAAAATAGTAAAGTTAGAGAAGTGACTTATAATGTATATGTATTTTGTTTTTTTTTTATAACTAACGAGTTAGAGGGTGTGATAGGATATCAGAATCTAATATGGATATCATATTATTTTTTCCATTTAATCATAATTATAAAATTGGTTTAATAATTTAGATAGTTTCCATTGAATTCTTATTTTTCAAAAATTAAAATAATTAGATTTTTATCTTTAGTTCTGAATTAACACCATAGAAGTCAATTCGTAGCTTTTTTAATTTTTTTCAAAACAAAGTAATTATTTTTATTTTTATTTTTAATTTTTCTAAGATAAGAAAATTTGTTGTGTTAAGTTATCATTTTGTTACATGTCAATGAGAATGTAACGTTGACAGTGTCAATGTCAAGTAATGTGGTATTGAATTTTTCTTAATTTAGTATTTATATTTTATTTTGTTTTAATTTAATCTTATATTTTTATTTTTTTATAATTTAGTCCTAATTTTTTTTAAGAATTAAATAATTTCATTCCTTCCCAAATTCAGATGTTATTCTAATTGGATTTTAATTAGGAAATTTAAATACTTATAATTACTATTTGACTTTACGTTTTTACATTGTTGATATATGAAATGTAGTTTTGTCTTAAAAAATAAATAATTAAAAGATTAAATAAAATATAATTTTTTTCTCAAAAGGTTTTAGAGAAAGTTGTTGTACGAATAATTTTAGAAGATTTAACTAAATGGAATAATTTTAGAAGATTTAACTAAATGGAATAATGTTTTTCAAATCTTTGTTTTTAAATTTATTTCTTTTAAGTGAATTATTAGTGATGATGCATTCCAAGTTTTAATGTTTAACTCCGTAAACAATTTATAAATTGTTGAGAAAGTGTTGAGACTATTTTTGTGTAGATCTCTTTCACAAAAATATTTATTATTGAAATAATAACTTTTATAATTTGCTCGTTCATATCATTTAGGTTAAATGATTTCATTTGTTGTTTAATTTTTTAGAAAATTTTCAAATGAATTTTTTATTTTTATTTCTGTCAAATTAGTTTTGTTTTGAAAACTTTAATGCAATTAAGTTATTTTCATTTGTATTAATAAATAAAAATGTGTTATATCATAATTTTTTTTATTTTTCTAATAAAAATATCAATTTTTAATGATTTATATACAAATTAAATTTTGTTTGAATTTGGAGACGAAAAATCTTGTTTCGATTTTGTTTAAATTTTTAAAAAATTAAGACCTAAAATAAAAAGAACTCGGAAAGACGTACTTGAGAAAAATTACCGGAAATAGAAACTATATGAATCATTAAACCTATAAAATTCCAAGGATTTTCTAATTTTGTTTTCAAATGTTAATAAGTTTACTTTTCCGGTCATTGTTATTTAATCTTTTATTTACGAATTTGTGATATTAGTTTTTTTAATATTTGTTACTTTACTTCAATTTATGAAATTTCAATAAAAGAATTATAATATTTTGAAATTCATTAATTGTTTTATATTTTAATATTTTATAATGATAAAAATATAAATTAAAGCTAAATTTATTAAATTATATTAAATATATTAATATATTTTATTAATATAAATTAGATCAGATTTATCGATGCCATTGGTTCCAATTAGGACGGAGAAGAAAAGTAATTGAACTATAAATAGAACTTAATAAAAAGTAATTTATCTTAACTAAATTAAAAATTAATTCAAACTAATTAAACTGAACTATTTGTTGAATTATTTTTTCCAAATTAAGTAAAAATTAACTTAAGTATATAAGAAAAATTTATCTTTAAAAATTTAATTGAATTTTAGCTCGTGTTGGCTTGGTTAAAATTGTCCAAATTTCTTTCAGGATTAACTATATCAAATTTGATTGGATTTTAGTTAGAGTCTACTTGGTCGAATTCGATTAAATTTTGATTAGGGTCAACTCAGTTGTATTTGACCAAATTTTATTTTGTGATCGATTTTGTTGAATCTGACCAAATTTTATTCGAGTTGACTCGGTTAAATTTCAACTGGACAACTCGACCGAATTTAGATTGTGATTGACTTGGCCGAATTTGACCAAATTTAGTTGAGTCTTCCTGACTAAATTTGACCAAAATTTTGGTTAGGACCAAATTTCGGTTAGGTCAACAATGTTGAATTTCATCGAACTTCAACCAAGATCGACTCGATCAAATTTAAGTTCTGATTAATTTGGCCAAATTTTGCAGAATTTTGACTAAGGTTGACTCAATCGAGTTCAGCCTAATTTTGATCGGAGCCTACTCAATTAAATTTAACTAAATTTTAATCAGAAACGACTTGAACATATTCAACCAAATTTTGATTAGGTCGAATTAGACCAAATTTAACCAAATTTTGATTGAAACATACTCAAACGAATTTGATTAAATTTCGACTGAAACCAAATTGACCAAATTTAGATCAAATTTTAATCAATCCAACATAATTTAATTCAACTAAATTTCGATCCAGTCCAATTAAATCAAATTCTTTAAAAATTTAAACTAGGGCAATTAGATCAAATTCTTTTAAAATTTGAACTAGGGGAACATGCATCACTTTTCTTTACCAATGTGTTACTATACGTTTCATTAACAAAATAATTTTAAATTAATAAAGAGTTAACTTAACCTTAACTTTAAATATTTAACTTTTTAAAATTAAACTATAAAATAATTGAGTGTTTATCATCAAAAATTTAATTTTTTAATAAAATATAATACAGTTGTTTATCAGTTCAACTAAGCTAATTTTTACGACACTGCTCATCTTTTTATGCAAGAAGATTAATTTTACAAATTTTGTAGATTTATAATTATAATTTTAAAAAAGTCAGAACAGAAAATTGATGAGAACTACAGAAATCCAATAAAGAAGCTGGATTATTAAAGTGATTTTCTGACCATAATGTCCTTTCCATCTCCTAGTCCAATCACTTTAAAATTGAAAGAGAATAAATGGTTTAATGTCTCAATAGGTCCCTATTTTCGTCTCAAATTTGAAATAGGTTCCTGTTATATTTGAAGTCTTAATTAGATCCTTATTTTTGTTAATTTGATGCAAATAAATCCTTTCCGTCAATTTCAGAAAACGGCGTTAAGGAGTGCGTGACATAGCGTGTGTGAATTCAATTTTTTAAGGTTTAATGTCTCAACAGGTTCCTATTTTCGTCCCAAATTTGAAATAGGTCCTTGTTATATTTGAAGTCTTAATTAGATCCTTATTTTTGTTAATTTGATGCAAATAAATCCTTTCCGTCAATTTCAGAAAACAGCGTTAAGGGGTGCGTGACGTGGTGTGTGTGAATTCAATTTTTTAATACTCGGAAATTTTTTAATACTTTATTCAAAATTTCTGAGTATTAAAAAATTGAATTCACACACCACGTCACGCACTCCTTAACGCCGTTTTCTGAAATTGACGGAAAGGATTTATTTGCATCAAATTAACAAAAATAAGGATCTAATTAAGACTTCAAATATAATAGGGACCTATTTCAAATTTGGGACGAAAATAGGAACCTATTGAGACATTAAACCGAGAATAAATTAAACATCCTAGTTATTAGAATATTCAAATATATTATCAGTTTTTGATTTACGAAAATGCTATTTATTTTATGTTTAATATTTATTTTGGTTTTTTTAAGTGATCTTATCTTTTTTTAATGTTCACAATTGTTTCATATATTTTAAAAATGGTTCAAGTTGATCTTTTTTGCGTATATAGTTAAAGATAGTTTACAGTATAATTGTCCTTAGCCAAAAGTGAATAGATTGTCTTGATTGTGTGGTACCCTAAAATCAATTGACTTGGTAATGTAGGTGAAAATGTTAAAAGGGAAAGTGATTGGGTAAAAAAAAATGGTTATGGTTCATGCAAGTTCTTCCCTAAAATGAGCAAAGTGATTGTAGACTCTTGGGTTTCCTTTTCTTATGTTTTAGATCTTACATATTTTAGGGATTTTAGATTAGGATTTTGAATTAGGATTGATTTTGCATTTTAAGGTTCTTTTATTTGTTTGCAATTGGGTTTCCTTTTCTTGAGTTGATTCCGCGTTTTGGATTTTGGTGTTCACGATCTTGTAATTTGGGATTTTTTGTTCTTGTTTTCTCAATTTTCGAATTTGGGATTTGTGGTTTGAAGATTGTTGAATTGATTTTTAGGGTTCCTACTTTTGTGTTCTTGATTTTTCTCTACTAGTTTGATATTGCAATTTGAAGCTAGGGTTTGAATTAGGATTCTGGATTTTTGCTTGGAGGATGATGACTGCGGATTGGAGTTTGGGTTTTTTTTCTTTTTCGTTTATGTTTTTGGACTGAAGACATTGATGGTGGTTACAGCGGGGGAGGCATTGGTTGGGACAGCCACAGAGTGTTGCGATAACATTGAAAGCCCCTTCTTTGGTTGATTTTCCCTTACTTAAAGTCCTGCATCTTTGTTGTATAGAGATTTTAGATGGAGATCTTCAACAAATTTTTTCTACAATGTGAAAGGGGAAAATAATTGAGGAGCCAGAAAGAGGAAATGGAAAAAAGGGGTAGAGTGAGAAATCAAGGAGATTGTACCCACATGGGAAAGAAAAAGTAAGCAAATTAATTTGGATAAAATTAAGGAAATTGTCACATCAAGGGCCCTGAGCTTGCCACGCAATCAATAACTGGACAACTCATTGGGCAAGAGGCAATTACACTGTTAGCCTTTTTAACGTCATAAGTAAAAAGAGCCAACTAGAATCATTTTTACAAAATATGGGACAACTGTAAACATTTGAAAAAATGGTAGAACTACTTTAAACACTTTGACCAAACCTAAGGATCAAAATAGGTATTAAACCTTATTTTAATTTTCTTTTACTTTACTTTTTAATTTTTCATTGAAAATTCAATAAATATCCATTTTGTAAAATTTATAATCTTAAAAATTTAAAATCGAAATACAATTTGTAGAATTCATTTAAAAATTTATCCACCATCTGTATCCCTAAATTACCCTTAAAAGTTTTTAGCTTAATTGTTCGTAGGGTTTAAAACTATTTGAGATAGAACACTTCATTTGTACCTCATTTTTCATTCGCACTTCCTTGGTCCCATTTCGCACTTCCTTAGCCTCATTTGTATTCACAAAAATTGAATTTCAAAATTTAATAAAAAAAACAGAACACATCGTCGTATTTTGAAATTTGATAAAAAAAATTCATATTTAATCAAATTCAAAAATCTGATAAACAAAAAAATTCTATAACTAAATTTTAAAATCTAGTTTCTAAAAATTCAAAATTAGATTTCACAATCCGAAAAATACTAAAATCAAATTTCAAATTCCGATTTATGAAAATCTAGAATTTGAAAATTAAAAAAAAAAACACAACTAAATTTTGAAATCCAAATAATCCAAAATCTTTGAAATTCAATTTCTGCAAATTCAGAATTTTGAAATTCAAGAAAATTCCAAAGCATTTCAAAATTTGGAAAAATCTACAACCATTTGAAATCCAAAAATATTCAAAACCAAATTTTAAAAAATTTTAAAACCGGATTTTGAAACCCGTGAAACATAATCTATGAAATTATAATGGGAAAATTTAAGGGTGCAGAAGAAAAACATGAGGTGCAGGAAGAAAGTTCCTTTGCTACACTGTTCCATTCTAACAGAAGATCAATCCAAACTCGCTTTTCTACCTCTACAATTTAATATATATATATATATATATATATATATATATATATATATATATATATATATATATATATATATATATATATATAAAAGGAATTTTTAATAGAACAGAGATTAAATTTATAAAACAAATTATTTAAGTCAATGCATATTTATTAATTTGATATAATGAATTAATATTAAAATTTTAAATTTAAATTGGAATGAACTAAATTTCGATAATAAGATTTAAGAATAAAAAAATATATATTACTTGATAGAAGAAAATATCCTAAAAATAGTCTGTTCCAATAAATTATGCTGAAAATGCAATGAATAATAACAGCGTGGTCCATCCATGAGTTGATAAGTTGAAAGAAGTTAAAGTATACTAAGTATACATTAAATAATTAGAATTACAATCACTCTTCAATTTCAAAATCGAGAGTTGTTTTGACCCCTTCCAGCTACATAACCAGACATAGATGATGATGCCTTCCTTTTTCTTAGGTATATCATTGAGCCACTCATTATTAACATAAATATTACCACCCCCTGTCACACAATAACACCATTACTTTCTTTATCATATCTACTTTAATCATCATCTTCTCACAATCATGTATAGACAAACAAAAAATCTACAAGGAAAGATAATACAACCCTTTACAAAACTCTTTCTGCTAATTTCATTTACCATCTGAGAACTAACAAACACAGGTTAACAATCTCAAACACCACACGGATGTGGCACAGTAATAGTATTTTTCATTTCAATTGTATCTTAAAAGTTTTTCCATAAACACTTCTACAAGAGAAAAAAAAAGGAAACAAATTATATAAGTATCTCTAACTTAAAATTAGCTTATGTACTAATTAAAATTAAGAATCTGGAGAGTTTTTACAAATTAGCTTATGCACAAACTCATCTCAACTTTTTCTTCTTATTTTTCTCTTATGGAGAAATTTATCGAATCAGACCTTAATGATGTTGTTGAAAACAGAAAGCTTTTCCAGCAGATCAAATCAAGATAATAGTGATTTTTTTTAGCTTGTTTCGCATATTAATGTCAACACATCACAGCAACTGACAATGACAACAAAAGTTAATCCTCTAATGTGGATATATTAGTTGAACAGAATAAACTGCACAGCATATGATTTAATTTTTCCAATGAAGAAAAGAGTGAGCTAAAAGCTTAAGATTACCTCAAAATTAAGCACTGACAACTTCTCTTCATTAACTGGGGTTATACAGCTTCTATAAGTGATGTAAGCCTGGGAACTATTATCTGAAGACGATGAGTCCTCAGCTAATCTTCTATCTGATTGTGAATGAGTATACTCTCCAGTAACATATGACACTTTCTGAGATTCTGCAGTACCATCACCAATTTCTAAAGAAGACCGACCTTTTTGAGACTTTGTTTTCTTTGCATCCTTTGTTGAATCTTTAATTTCTACACATTTGAATGGGATCCGGTACCCAGTCTCACTGCACCGATATTTGCTGTCACCCTACAACTCCCCAAGAAAAGCTTGCAGATTAAAATAAAAGAGGCTATTGAAAAACAACTGAGCAAATAACATCTAATGTAGATCACATCAAGTAATAAACACACACATAAAAAGAGGGTTTCATCTTAAATCACTTCACAAAAATTCTTATGGATTAGGAAAACTCAATATTAAGAACTTGAATCTCATTTCTTTGATGAACACGAACCCATTCATTCTCTAGCCCTTTCGCATCACATCAACATTTATGTTCAGAACCAAGGCCTTGTGAACAAGCCTGTACAAAGATATAGAATTTCCTTAAATCCGTTATGTTATTGTAATCCTAAATCAACAAATAACTTAATAGAATACATCAAAAACTGTATCCGGATCAGTATACATAGGCTATTCATATATATTGCATCAACCTTCAACCTTATTAACAACGCTCGATGATCTAGCTAGTTGCAAAATGAAATGACTACACTTATACACCGTTCAATTCTCTATCAACAAATCCAGTAATAGAGCGAATCAAATACTATATACCCTAAATCCAGAAATGACAACAAATAAAATCAAATACTCAGTGTCGAACCCCTGTTTATGAGAAACTCCAGTTATGTTAGAAAATTGCAACTAGTATAAGATCACACCCCAATTTGAGGGGGGAAAAGAGAACCTTCTCAGAGTAGAGGCAGGGAACACAGGGGCCCGAAGGAGCACATTCAAAGGTAACGTTAGTTCCTGAGGGTTTTTCTTTGAAACTCAAAAGAACTCTGCGCCCAAATCCGTTTCTATGTTGAGTTTCTTCGCTGTCCCAATCCCTGCCCAGTTCAAAAAACAAACAAAAGATTCAAACTTTAAGGGAAACTAGATCAAAGCAATTTTATGGATCACCAATCAGGAACTCAAAATGCGAACTTTATACAAAACCATAGATGTCGAGAAAGAGGGGAAGAAATTGGAGCTTACGTTTGTTGCGCTAATGCGGGAAAGGGAGAAATGACGAAGAAGAAAAAAAAGAAAAAGATGGGAAGAAACAATTGGGAATTTGCAAAATTCATTGCTTCCTCTCTGTCTTTCCCCTTCTCTCTTTCCCTCAATATGAAGCCAAATCTCTTTTATTCTTTCATATTAAGTCCAAATCATTCTTAATCAGAACTTCAGTTAAGTATTTACTTAAATTATGCTTTTATTTTATTTTATTTGTTGATTATCACTACACATACAAATAAACTGGATATAGATTATTTTAGTTCAATTACTCTCTCTAATATGTTTTTTATAATACTCAGTTAACTGGCTCATCATAATTAACAAAATTATGTTTATATTAATATTTTTTTCTAATACTACCTTTAATATGAATGAGACATATTTTTATTCATTTTTAAAATTTTCTTAATACCCCTCATTTTTAATATATTTGTTATGTTAAATTTTACTGGTTATTATGCATGTAAGTTAAATTTCCAAAATGCATTAAGATACCTTATTATGTGTTGAATCTTATGAAAAAAAAGATCAAGCATAATGTTTAATTTGCCTTTGGAATAAAGAGCAAAATGAATAATAAATTTGAATGAAAACTTTACCACCTATAATTTCTTAGCAGAATTTTTTACTTGAGAGAGAAGTTTAGTGATTCTGGAAGAGTTACCAAGGTTCCCACAGAAATATCTCAGTACATTCACAGCTTTGTCTGGGAACTGTTACAGCTTTGCTCAATTTGAATACACAAATCTTAATTAAAAATTATAAATAATTCATAATAATGTAATATTTTGCTTTATATTTTAGAAATTATTGTGCTGGATAGAATGCAAGAGAACTTCATAATAATAATAATGTAGTGATATGATGAAGTGAGGTTAAGAATGAAAAGCATATATGTCGTGGGAAAACTTTGGAATCAACAATATCTGAAGGTGATAGAAGAAACTTGTGGGGTGTAGAAAGAAAACTTCTAAACCCACATGAATCATACAACTTTATATCAGCATATGGGTATTGTGTGTGTGCAAATTGAAACTCCTTTTCAATTGGGCCAAAATAATAAGCTCGCCTAAAAAACAAGTGTTACTTATAGCTAAGAGTGTTAAGAAAACTATTTTAAACTGGAATATTAAAAAGGTGAACGAAATTGGAATACAAAAAGCTTAACAAATTTACCAAATCCAGACTGTACTATAAATTAATTTGAATAAAAAAAAGTATATATACTTTTGTATTTGAGTTTTTTTAAAAAATAAAATAAAAGTACGCAGATAACAATATTATCCATTCATGTATCATTATATAACCGTTGGGTTATATAAATAGGTTTGATGCTTACAATTACGCTGGAACATTGTTTCTAATGAAACAGATTCCTGTGTTAAAGTATTTTGCAAATTTTCCATTTGATTATACCAAACAAAAAGACAGTCTGTCTTTATCGTATCTAAATAAACTCTGTCACATTTATTTATGTCCAGTTGTATTTCGCTAATGAAATTGACGTATAAATTAATATATATATATATATATATATATATATATATATATATATATATATATATATATTTGTTTTTAATTTTGTCCATACTCTTTTTCAAAGAAAAGTTATATAACTAGTTAATTTTTGTAGGAAAACAGGCTTGTGATAATTAATCGAGTAAAAGTGAATTTGTTAAAAAATAGAAAACATAAATAAATTTAATATATATATATATATATATATATATATATATATATATATATATATATATATAAAGTTGTACTTCAATTAAAATATAATCAATTCACAAGTTGTAAGTCAATATAAATCTTATTTTATAAATCAGTATTGTGAAATTGAATTTGATTTAAATTAATTTTTTAATATAGTATCATAATTATAAGTTAAAATCTATTCTAATAAAATTTAATATTTGTTGAGTTTATTATTTTACTTATTATTAAACAATTCATTAATATTTAATTTCACCTATAAAACTTACACATTTCAAGATAATATGAGAAGTATGTTATAATTGGATGTAAATTTTATAAAATTAAGTTAAATTTACAGTTTACTTTTTAACAATATATATATTTATATACATAAACGAATAAATAAATCTAACAGATAATTTTGGATCGGACATACTAATTTTATATATGTTTGTTATAATTAAAGAGCAAAGGTTAAAAAAATAATGCATATTTTATTATTATCCTTATTATTATGATATAATTTTCATTATAATCATTTTCTTATTATTATTTAATATTATTTTAATTATTATCATCATTACTTATATTATTATGAATATCGTTATTATTTTTAGTACTATGACACCCATTACTGCTATTTAGTCAACAAACAATAGATATAATATTAGATACGATTATTTGTCTTATTCTTATTTTATAATGTTCTTATGTGACCCCTATCTTATTTTACCATCAAACCAGCTATAAGTAGGATAAGTACTATGCAAACTCTTTGTTTTTAATAATTTTTTTAAGAAATAAATATATCTTAACGGAAGTATTAATGTTAAAAAATAAATTTGAAATTTAATTTAACCCTATAAAATACTTTTTTATAAATTATAAATTGACTTGATTTATAATCTACTGTAAACTTTTGCGTGATGGAGTTGGAAAATGATTGAAAAGGCAATGTAGATGTTAAAGTGTTTACACGCGAAATGAAAATATCCGAAGCACACTGTTTGAAATCACGCCCAAAACAACACAGAGTACACATTCTGACGGACACTTTAGCCCAAAAGGGGTGGCTTTATCTCTAATGGATGAAAAAGGTTGAAGAAAAAATAGTATGTGAAGAAACGAAATGAAAGTAGGAAAAAAAAAGGTAAAAATAGAAGATAGAAGACAGAAGATATATAGGTAGAATAGAAGTTTGGCCACAAATTAAGTGTTTTGTAGATTGGTGCACTTGCCATGTGCATTTGGTTGGATGAATGTAGGGAAAACAAAGACAGCTCAAGAAGTTGAAGCAGAGGGAATCAATGCTTCCACCGCTTTGCTTCACTCTCTCTCCAACACAACAACAAGACAACATGTTTATTTTCTTTTAAACTAATATCTTCAATTATGTTTCCAAATATGTTTCTTATTCATCCATCTAGAATGTGAATGTTTTTAAGAGTAATTAATTTTTGTTTTAGTTATGGGTTGAGGTTGTCTATTCAGTAAAGGTTTAATGTCTCTTTATGTTTCTATTTTTGCCCAGAATCTCAAATAGGTCCCTTTATTTTTTGGTGTCTCAATCGGGTCTTTATTTTTGTAAAATTGAATCAAATAAAGGATTTTCGTCAAATTGATCAAACGCCATTAAGAAAGGTATTACGTGGCATATTGAAAATAGACATGTGTAGGGAAGTTGGCATGCTGACACCCTAGTGTTCAACTTGATGGTCAGCCACTCGGTCTGGTGGTCGGTCACTCGACCTGGTGGTCGACCATCCACCAGGCCGACCAACCACCAAACCAAACGGTCGACCACCCAGCCGACTGATCGACCACCAAACCGAGTGGCCGACCACCCACCAGACCGACCGACCACCAAATCGAGTGGCCGACCATAAGGCCGACCGACCTACCAAGTCGATCACCCACCAAGGTGTCAGCATGCCACGTCAGCATGTCAACTTCCCTTATACATGTATACTATCAGCATGCCACGTAAGACCCTCCTTAACAGCGTCTTTTCAATTTGACGGCAAGCCTCTATTTAATTCAATTTTACAAAAACAATGATTCAATTGAGACGCCGAAAAAGAAAGAGACTTATTTAAGATTCTAGACAAAAATAGGGACCTAAAAAGACATTAAACCTTTACTAAGTTAGGAGTATTTTAACATTCTTCTTTCACATCTTTGGATCAAATTAAGAGGTTATCTTATCATATACCAAAATCAATAAACATCAAACAAATTCAAAAGTTAATGTGTAATAAAATCAATTACTTACTTCATTAACTTAAACGTGTATTTATAAATTTTGAAATGAATGTCAGATTACTAACAACCTAATCACAACCTAACTGGTATTAATCATATTTTGATGTAAATTAATCATCATCAAACTTAACTTTTGTTTAAAAATAACAGTTCAGTTGGTAGGATACAATCACTTGATCTTAAGTAGTTTAATGTACATTTTTAACTACATAAATAGTTTAGTTTTAAGCTAACCGAAATATCACACGATATAATATATTTAGTATATAAAACTTTCACTAGTGATCTATAAAGTATTTAAATTGTGATCTAGTCATCTATTTTAATTTGTTGCATATAAACAGTAATTCTAGCTCGGAAGCTGATAGAAATTGATTTAGAGGGAAAATAGTTGAGATAGGAGAAGGCAGAAGAAGAAAGGCTAGAAGAGATAGCATTGTTGTTAGTGGGAATTGAGAAATGTGATGAACATGTTATATGTCAGAAGCTATGTTTGAGTACAAAAGTGGCACCACAAGACGGAAGCCCATGTGGCCAAAGATAACTTAACTTGGCAAAAACACTTTTGAACAAGAGCCAAAGATCACACAACAAAAAAGGCCTCGTAGATTCCTACCTAATGAAGCTACACAAATTTAAGGTACCAAAGTTTGTGACACCAAGTAAACGATATCAGTGTCAATGTTCGCAACTATACCAACAAAATTCACGGAAAGATTCGAAAAGATTTTTATACCACTTTGGCTACTGCCAAACAACAACCTTCATGTACGTATGTACAATTTTCTTTATATTTCGTTTTTCTTCCATCAATTGCTGTCTAATTAAACAACTTCCACTCTTTCACACCCAATAAAGAAATATTCCCACTCTACTATGCATCAAGCTGTGCTTCATGCACA
Source organism: Vigna angularis (assembly GCF_016808095.1). NCBI lineage: Eukaryota > Viridiplantae > Streptophyta > Magnoliopsida > Fabales > Fabaceae > Vigna > Vigna angularis. Next base: position 22,637,138 of record NC_068979.1, on the reverse strand, counting down.
TGATTAAGTTAAGATAAAACATTGTAATAGTTTATATATATATATATTATAAAAAGAAAATAACTCTACCGTTCAAAAGAGACCTTGGAGTGCTAAATTGAATTCTTCCGTGTTCAAGGGTCAACTCTTACGTTTTATATGCATAATATGTTAAAAATTTATTAAATGTGAGTCTATTTTTATATTGAGTAAGAATAAAAAGGTTAAAATATATATATAAGAAAAAAAATTATCTTAATGTTTTGAACTAAAATTGATGATAATTTCTAAAATAAATCGACACATGATTTATTAATGTCAAATTTCTCGTGTGAATCTTTCTTCAAAAAAATCTTATATCAAAACCAACTAATTATTTATTTTTAATGACTAAATCTTTCTACAAACAAATGTTGAGTTGCATTAATACTTCACATGATAATACATACAAAAATGAGAAAAAAGAAAAATATGTAACTGTGAAAAGATGTGTTCATTCTTTCTAAAAAACGAATAAATATTTTTTATAAGGTCTTTGAAAAAAAAATCTTTTTTTTTCTCATAAGTTTGTTTGCGTTAAAATAACTTTGATGTCTATTGTTGATCTCCTTAATTAATTATTTCTATTGTTTTGTTCACAATATACTGTTTAGAATGTGATTTTGATACGTTGATAAAAAAATGTATCACGTGAGAATAGTAGAAAATAAGTTCTGATATTTTAGAATGAACTTTCCTAAGAAGTTACTTACTTAAAACTAAAGATAATTAGTTTAAATAATATCTTAATATAATGCATTAATTTGTTTTAAAAATTATATTTAGTTGTCGGATCTTTAAAATATTAACTTCCTAACTATTTAATTTTTATGTAACATGTTAGTGTGAATAAAGGGTTTGTATACCTTCATATTACTTAAATATTCGAATATAAACTTCATAATGTAGATTTATTTAAATTTCCCACGCCGTAATAATTTTTATAAAATCACGATGTTTTTACTCTTTAAATTTAATAAAGTCAAAATAAAGTAAAAAATATGTTATATAAATAATTTAAAATTAAGTTTCTTCTCAACAAAACAAACTTGCTTCATTTCTTTTTTGTAATTTTTTTTCTCAATTTTTAATTGATTTATTTTCTTATGAACACTTGTCTCATCCCCAGTTACCTATTTAACGAGTTTACTTTTTGCAATCTACAGTTATCAGATATTTTAAGTTTTATTAAGAATTTCAAATTATTTTCACAACCTTACCATACTTAAACTTCGTATTTTTATATTTTTACTTTATTTCCCTTTTTAGATTATTTTTTCGAGCTTTCTCTTTTACTTTTTACTGTGTCAGACTTTATTTTAGCATTATCATATATCATATTAATATAAAGATGTACAAGATACAACAGATGATTTGTAGAAAATATATTGTTGCAACTTTCTTTGAAAGCAAGAACTGAGATTTCTTTGATCAAGTGTAATAAAAAAACAATAATACTACTTTTTCTTTTGTATGCTTATGTTTCTATCAATTAAGCATTTTATATTTCGTTGACAGATATATATTTTTTTACTATTGCCATTACTTTGTTAAATTAATTTTCAACTTAGATAGAACCAACTTTTCAACATTAACGGGGAACATTGGAGCACACAAAGCCAACAAATCAAATGCCATGTGTGAAGGCCATTGTTACAATACGTATAAATATATATATATATATATATATATATATATATATATATATATATATATAAATGATTGTCAGGCCTCATTAAAACGCACCCAAAACCTCTCCTGTCAGAATCATTTAAAACGTACCCAAAACCCTCTGCGCGGACGCCAGGTGTCAAGCAACTAGGATTCTGAAATCAGATAGTGGAAGGCAGGTGTCGGCAGTAGAGCGGACGCTCGTTTGGAAGTGGGAAGAAAATGATTGTTTCTGAAACTTCCGTCCCACTCTCCTCTGCATGCACCCTCCTTCCCAAACTCTGATCTTTTCATTTTTTCCTCTTTCTCACTAGAAACTCTATCTTCTCTCTAAGAAAACTAACATTTTCTCTTCTCCGATCATCATTCAGAGACCGTAGAAGCGTTCTCGGCGTCATAAGCTTCATTCTGAACCGAACATTTCCGAGTTCTGAACTTGGTAAGTCTTTTGTCCTTAGTCGTTCGTTCTATAGTACATGCAAACCAAGCCTCGGTTGCATGTTGATACCTTGTCTGATCCACTTTTGGTTTTTGACTGTTGGTTAGTTTAAGAGTTGTGGAGCGTAAGGGTAGAAGAGATTTTAGTCAGACAAACCATACTTCTGCCTTTAGGACGATCGTTCACACTAGAGGTAAGGGAAGCTTATTTAATTTAATTTACCTGTTTATTTGGTTGTATGAACGATCGCTTATTGGCTGAAATAAATACAATGCATGATGGTTGATATGTTTGGAGTGTATGAATGCGAATATGAGTATTTGTTTGGAGTATGATTTATTAACATGATGTAGAATTATGAAGTACGTAAATTGACGTTTTATGTGAAGTTATACGGTTATGAAATGATGTATTGAAAAATGAGTTGAAGATAAATGAAAATCTGAATATGAATTTCTCACTATGATAATGTGCGTTCGTCATTGAACGGTCTTTGACCGTTCGGTGTTTCTAGTAAACTCCTTTGAAATTGAATTCTTTCATTTGGAAAGAATTCTAGTTGAGGACGAGCGCCTTCTTGTAATAGTGTTATGTTTGAGCGTTCGGCCAAACGTAGATGTACCTGAGTGTTACGTGAGGAACTGAAAATCTTGTAAAACATGTATTTGTATATTTAGTTATTCTGCAACACTGTCTCCAACGTGTCTTATCATAATTATTATTATTAATGTTTCTATTATAAGTTTAAATCAGTGATAGGTCTCAACCCAAGCTCTCGTAATGAGTAGCGCTCGGTCTTATACCGAACGCTCGTACTCGTTTTTAATTTATCAATCTTGATGAAACAGCGTTCGTCCAATTTCAGTAGAATCTCCTTTACCGTGCTCAGTCATTGACCAGCACTTGTTCTCTATATATATATATATGAATTATTCTACGTAAGGTTCTTTAAAGTCTTGGCACATCTACTTTCATTGTCTCCGACCTAGAGTCCCCGTACCTGATGTATTCTTTGAGTGTTGGTTGTAGTTCACGAGAGTCAGTTCATTTAATTGATTCATGTTGTAAGTAACGTTCGTCATATATTGTATAATTGTATTCGATTTATTCTTAAATCTAAAAGTAACTCTTTCGGTCTTATTCTATTCTGGAACGGGAGATTTCTCGGTCTCGTTCCTATCGTTCGTCCTCGTTCTGAAGAGGGCTGAACATTCGGTATTTGATGTTCTTAGAAATTGCGATAAAGATGACACTAAAGTGAAGAATTATAAAAGATGAAGAGTATATGAGATGAATGAAAGGTTGTGGATTTTGAACGAGCGTTCCGGGGAGGGACGACTCATGAGTGAATATTTGAAAGTTGTAAAGTATGACTGTGGTAATGCTAAGCTGTCGGTTCATCCTGATGTTCCGTGAGTACTCGTCCTCACGTAGAGGAGAGTAGGTCATGTGTGGGAACGGCAGGAGGTCCTAGTCCTTAGGGGTACTTTGGACAGATAGGACTAACCTCGGGTGGCAGCTGATGAGAGTATTCCAGTTACTACATCACCCGGGTGCACGAACGTCGTAGCTACACAGATTTCATACAGTCCGGACGGTCGGTCTAGTAGTAGGCCTTGCTTGAAACGTATTGTTAACTTTATATGTGTGGTGATGGTATGAATTGTATGATTTGTAACTGAATTAAATTACATAAGCTTACCCTGTGTTTTCCTTGTGTTGTCTCGTCTTGTACGTTCGTCTTGTCGTTGCAATGATCATCCATGTGGATGTGAGCAGAAGCGGACGCGCTATTGGAAGATGCGCTGGAAGAAGGAAATTTGGAGGAAGAGCACCTCGTTGACGTTGAAGTTAAGGCCGAACCGTAGTACGTTCGGTTAGTAGTATAGTTTAGATAGTGTAAGGGGGTCGTTCGATCACCTTTTCTTTTGTTAGGAATGACCGTTCGGTAATCCCTTTTGTAAACCGTTCAGTCAGATTTGTAATGATGTATAGTTAAATTTGAATTCTTTCTGTTTATGCCGTTCGGCCTGAACCGCGCGCTTTCTTTAGTGTAAGACTGAACTGATATTTTATTTAATGTAATTATTCTATTATATAGTTTATTGCTGTATTTTTGGGATGTTACAATGATTAATATATTAAACTCAAAATTAAATTATTAAGACGTGCTTTGAATTTGATATTTAGTGAAAAAGAAATATTGTTAAACTATTATTTGTACATATTGTTAAATTAGTTTTAAAAAAATTAAAATACTGGTAACTTATATTCACATAAAAATTGTCACATTACCGAAGTTCGTTCTTATATATCTTTTTAGTATACAAATATATTTAAGCTTTTTCTTCTTAATTATATGGACACGGTGCTCAATGTAAAAGAAATGTAATATCCTTTTTGACTGTTTTTTTTTTTTGGGTTTTGTCATATTAAAAGGTAACATGAAATGCATTATGAATATTACTATTTCAGATTTGACAGAAAATGTTGACTCAAGTCCTCCACTATAAATTTGCATTAAGAGAACAATTAGGAAAGAAATCTATCTTGGATAGGTAATTATAAGAGGAAAAATATATTAAAAAGTTTGTTCTTTTGTTTTTATTTTGTTATACTCTATAAAAATATTTAATAGTAAAATAATTAAAAAAAATACAGACACATTTTTCCCCTCCTCTTTCAGTCCTCTCACCTTAACCAATATATTATTTAAATACCACTAATTTCCAATTATAACAAGAGACTATCTCAAATTAAGTGAAATGTACGGTCTGATATTTTTTTCCAAGTATATATTATCTACTTTTTATTTATAATTTGTACTAAAAATATAAGTTCAATGAGTAAAATTTTCTATCATAACAAAACCTACAAATATTGATGACGAATAATGAAAGCTGAGTAGGTAAGTTTTTGCTTTATAAATGCATGTGCATATGTTATAACTATCAAGAAACTAAAAAAATCTTAGTATTTGTTTGGATGAGTAATAGAAAATAAGGAATAAAAAAAGATTGTTTGTATTAAGTGAAAAAACATAAAAAAGGGAAAAAGATAAGTAAAAAATTTCTAAATATGATTTGATTTGAAAAAATCACCCATGAGCATATTGTCTTTAGTTCAAATTTATGTTAAGTTAAACAAGAATACTTTAATTATCTCTACTGAAAAAAAAAAGATGAACTTTTAACCTAGACAAATTATTAATTATGTAGAATTGATGAGTCATGTTACAATTGTTATTGATATTAGAAACTAGGTAATCGATTAAGGGACATGTCCTCTTCCTTTCTAAACCTACTTAGTCATTTCTCTTGAAAAACAAAATTATCAACAAATTGAAAAAAAATACCGATAATGTGATTATCCAAAAAAATATATATTTACCTTGAAAAACATTTTTTTTCTTGTGATTTCACTCATTCCCTCACGTGCTCTCTTCTCTGATAAAACATGAAAAGTATTCTCTTTCACTCTCATTATTTCCCTCCTTAAAATATATCAACAAGGAAGGATTTAAAAATTCACCATAATTTTCTGTAAACAAGGCAACCACGAACAAAGACTACTAATCTATAATAATAAAGGTGAATGACACATTATTCCTTACACCTTTATTCTATAATACAAGCAGGGACGAACTTACATGGCTCGGTCTCCCTTTTTGTTTTTAAAGTTATTTAAATAGTTATTAAGTCTTGTCATTTTAAATTTGCAACATTAAAACCAAAGAAAGGTGGTCAGTTATTCGACAAATATTGAATAATAAACCTTGACCATATAGTTGATTAAAAAATATAATTAGGAGTATAATGCATTCATTTTTAGTTTTATCTTTTATAAATAGACTACATGTACAATTCTTATGCATTAGTAATTATATTTGAGTTTGGAACAACCTTCACATAATAGGGGATTCTTGTTTTCAAGATAAGACAAGTAGAACATTTGAAGAAGAGTACTTGTACATAAGATTTAAACAGACTTTATTTATAGAAAATAAAATATACACGATTTGCATTCATAGTTAGCTAAAGTGTGAGTGGGTGATTAGGGGTATTAATTATTAGACCTGTTACTCGACCGATTAAAGACTTTAACTCATATAAAGTTAAACAATGGACTAAATATTAAAGATTATAATAGAAAGTCCTTCTGAGAATGATGCATTTTGCTTCTCTTTTTCCCATTATATTATAACATCATTTCCTATTTTAGCAACACTTTTTTTGCTGCCTAATTTTATGGTGTAATTAAAAGTGGAATGGCGTGTTAGGAAAAATAGTCATAGTGAGTGAAGACACGAAGCCAAAGAGAAAGAAAGCAATAAAAATTACTAAGAAAACATGGTGATTGAATGGCATGTGCTTAAGAATTGAAGGGTGAGCATAATATATTCGTTTGTCTAAGCTAGCAGTGATATTTTAATGACCCCAATGGCAATGCAATACAGAGCGAGACCAATAGCATATAAAGAGTACCTGGTGCCCTATCATTTCAATGTCACACTCCCCCATACAAATAGAAACAAGAATCCCCCGACAGCTAGAGAATGTGACAACCCATCTATCTAATTCATTTCTAAACCTGTACATTCAATGCAAACCAGCAATTTAATTTACTAATTACCTATATAGCCTAACATACTCTTCTTTTTTTTCTTTTTTTTTTTCTCCAAATCATAATTATGATCATACTCATTGATTCAAATATCCCCTCCCTCCTACCGATATTATCTTTATCTTTAGTAATCAATAAATCTCCAACACATATCTTCAATTTTCCCCCTCTTGGATACATCTCCGACTTTGTAAAATTAATTTACATATTCAAATTATCCACGACCGTACTTGCTTAATAGTAACTTAATGACGCTAATTTTTTTAGGTTTCCTTCTTTTCAAGCAACGCTGATGATACTGTCCCCACCGCCGCCGAACTTCCCAGCAGAAATCACCTGAAAAGCCGATGATGACGACGACGGCGATGAGTGGTCACTACTCGCCGGTGACTGATCCTGTGACCGCGGCGTCGGCGATGGAAGATTCAACGACAACGGTAAAGGCTCTATGAGATTAGTCGGAGAAGCTTTCTCTTTCAAGTTCAAACTAGCCATCTTCGACGACGGTGGGACCGGCAAAATCGGCGTCGGCCTAATCGGCTTGGCTAGCCTCTCACTGCTCGCCGGCAAAACCACTGGAGATAGACTCATCGGAAAACCTGCGCCAGGCAAACCGCCGTAATGCGACGGCGGATATGCTGCGGGGATAGGCAGCGCCGCCGTTTCCTGCTGAACTTGTTCTTCTTCCATTATAGTAGAAGACTCCATCACCTGGAATTCCAAAATAAAAATCAATTAAACGTTAAAATTACTAATTACTCTCAAATTATTTAAGAATATTTAAATGAATCTCTAGTTTGTTTTAATCAATTAATTATTTCATTTTGGAGTTAGTTTATAACTGTTTTGAAATTGTCAATCCAGTTATTTAATTTAAAATAAATTAGAAATAAAATCTAATGACATTTAGATGGATGCCAACAGAAATTAACATCAATTTATTGTGCAAAAGAAGAAAATGAAACTGAAAGTACCGTATCGGTAGTGATGTCAAAGAGGCTAGATCTCCGGCGGCGGCGGTTCTGGTTGTGGCGACGGAGGAAGTACTTCTGAGCGTGACTGGCGACCTGAGTTGGCGTGCGAGTTTTGACGAAGTTTCTAGAAATTCCTCTCCAATCTCCCTTTCCAACTTTGTGCAACCCTAACAGGAACAGTCTGTGCTCTTCCTCCGTCCAAGGAACACCTTTGTTCACCAATCCAAAAACTCAATCGATCAATTAATTTGTCTCTCAAACCAAACAACGCCAAAGTACAAATCAGAACAATTAAAGAAATCGTTAATGATTGTTAATCGGTTAATTACTGACCTCGCTTGCGCTCGCGCGCGCGACCGGAGGCGTGAACGACGTCGTCGGAGGCGTACCCGGCGTCGGCTGTGTTGGAATCGGCGTCGTATTGAGAGAGGTTGTTCATGCTAGCGCTCTTCCTGAAGGAGGAAATTCCCTCGGTGACTCGCACGCCAAACAGCATGAAGCCGCTCTCCCGGGGAGACGAGCCGCCGGAAACAGCAGCACCACCGTCGGTGCATGTCCTTGAGTTGTGGCCGTTGTTCCCGCACTGTGAGCACGTGCGAGACATCTCAACAGTCCATGCAATAAATATGGCTATATGAATATGATATGTGTGTGGAAGATTAATAGATGTGATAATATAAGGTGAAGAAATAAAAGGTTTGAAAGAAGAAAGGGTGTTGTTGGGTTTGTGTTTGTGATGGAGAGAAAGAAAGAGACATAGGGATGTTTGGGTGATATATAGAGAGTTTTGCTTTGGTAGGGTTGAAGTGTTGAAAGTGTGGTGATGGCATTGGTGTTTGTGGTAGGCGCTGCCGTACACTAAAGTTACTACTAGGGTTACTAGTATTACTTACTAATACTATGCGGTGGGAAACAAAAGAGGGGTTGTTTGGCACTAGAAATTATTATGAACGTCGATTGGTGTCGTCATGGTATTGGTGGTCATTTTTCGTTGAGGGGACAGAATCCATCAATCAGGACCGTCAAATACTGTGCCATGTTTGGCTTGCCTCGGTAAGCACGACCCAAAACGTGTGTCCTACGATCGTTTAGCATTTAATATATGTCCCATAATATTTATGGACACGCTGCAAATATGGAAAATAAATTATCCATAAATACTCCTTTCAACACCCAGACAAAAAATAAAATAAAATAAAACACGTAATGAATTAAGTGATGCAATAAAAAAAATTAAGTTATCAAAAAATTAAAAATATTACATTAATTATTTTTAGTATTATTGTGGTAAACAAAAAGAATATATATTTATTATATACACTTAGAGTGAAAGAGTTAAAAAGCATACAAAATAAAATTATTCATGGTTAAAGTACCACTAACACGTACAAGCTAGTAGGACGGAAGCTAAATTTTATCCATTTTTATTTTTTTATATATTCTCTAACTTGCTTTACAACAATTTTACGCGTTTCGTCTTCATCAAATCTCTGCTATAAAGGAGTCATTTCATAGGTAAACTATTCTTTCTATATTATTAACGGTCAAATAGATGGTTTGTTGTGTGCAGTTTAAAAAAATTAGTAATAAAAACGTGATGTATATATAATATTAACACTCTTTATTTTTCCACACTGTATATTATCCTTACAATTTCTTTTGATATTTGTAATATTTCTTCATATAAAATACAATGTTTTTATAAATAATTGAAGAATATAAAGTGTAAGAGGTGTGTCATTGTAAAATTTTTCAAAAACATTTAAATGAGTTCCGATAACAAAAATGAAAACATTAGTAGATAATATTTTTTTAAAAAAAAGCTTTAAATAACTGTTCCAAAACATTTATTAACATAACCTATTAATAAAACGCTATTCTAATAATGATGAATTGAAATTATTTTAGAATATCAACTTATAATGTCAATGTTAATCTTTGAATGTACGAGATATAATAGACGGATGTTTAGAAAATATTTTTGTGGGTTTCAAACTAGATTTACAAATAATTAGAAAGACCAAATATATAAAATATATTAAAAATTTTGAAATATATATTTATATATTATTTTATACACGTCAAAACTATATTCTTTGATCCATAAATTGTTGCATATTCAAAGTTGAACTTCACCAGGGTTAATAACCCAGTTGATGTTGAATTATTGCTTATACTTGGGAAGCACTTCTACAATTTACATTTAAGTTTAGGTATTCCCATAATGGAGAAAGAAGATGAACAATTACGACACAAAAGAAAATCAAAAGACTGTACAAAGAGAACAAAGAAGATGAACAACATAAACAAAAAGTTGCACATGAATACTTTGGATTGTATTTAAAAGGAATACGATGAAAAATCTATAGATATGTGTCATCAAAAGCATATAAACGACAATAATTTTACTTATATTTATTGTTAAAAGTAGCACACGACAATGACTTTGAGAAATTCATTATAAAATATTTTTTACTTGTTTTAAAAAATGTTACTGTGTTATTTTTTACTAGGTGTTACTATGGGCTCATAGCCGACCGAACGGTAAAGGTGCAGAAGAGTCGGTCGACCGATGATACCTCTCAGATCAATGAACCGATCGGTAAAATCAGCCCGACCGATGATACCTCTCAGATCAATGAATCGATCGGTAAAATCAGCCGTTAAGGTAATCAATAGTAATAACTGTTGGGGAGTTAATGAAAATAATTGTCATTCATTGTTAATGAGTCAAACCTAACGGTAAGCTCATTATAATTTATAAATATTTGTCTAGCAAAGAAGACAGGTAACTTGAACTAAACTTAGAGCTATGATAACTAATCTTGATTACAAGATTACTATGCGAGGTCACTGATGTCTTTTGCAGGCACCCTCCCCCGCGGCTTGGAGAGAGAAGACAACACAACTGGACATCGGAACAGACAACTTTGAATGTTTTGGAGTAGGGTTCTAAATCCTACCGAAACACTAAGATTTCTTAATAACTATTGAAATGTAGTCTTATTTTTTAGGATATTAGTGTATCTAATTTGTATTAAATAAATAGTATTACATTCAAATTTTGTTTGCGAAAAAAAAAATTGAGTGAGCACTCCTTTAACTAAGACCTAGAAAGGAAAAGAAAATAATTATAATAAATAATATAATGGACTGAGAGATAAAAAAAATTAGTGAATTGAACATTGAAGTGGTGTATAATTTATGAAAGTCACCCAACAATCACTTCAAAATGCATGTTTTCAAGAAAGACTTTTCTAACAAGTGGACTTCTTAGATTTGTTTTCTAATGCTTTAATAATCTTGTATTATTTGTTATCAGAAATAATTTAAATGTACATTCCTTCCTTAATTATTTGAAATATTTTTTAAGAAAAAAAAAACTAAGACAAAATTTCAAACTCTAACGTAAACAATATCTTAAATCTTAAATGTAATAATTGTTTGATATCTTAATAAACTCGAGGTTGGAATGAGTTTTAAGAATTTACTCGAATCACAGTAAACCTCATGATAGTTTTTTTTAATATAAAAATATTTATAGATTATCTAATAAGTTTTCATATTTAGAGTAAAAAAAAATGAAGTTGTTATTTGTGGACATTTATTTTCTTAGTGAGAACCATAAACTATGAGACATGTGGAAGTGATGTTAGGCAATGATTGACCTCATCAAAACTATGGGTAGGGCTACAAACACCTCACAATGGTGAAAGACTAAACTCACAACATTAAGAAATTTAAATATATATTAGAAACTGAGAGTTTAAGTTTAATTTATCTCCTTTCGTATACTTAATAGATATTTTGTGTGGATATGATAGAAAGTAACATAATAAATTTAATAAATCTCATTAGTATTGTCATGAAAACATACAAGAAAATGAGTTTAAGGTGTAATTAGTTTTTATATATCTAAATTATAAGGTAAATATTATTCTGGCTTGTGTATTATGAATTATATTCTTCGTTTTAAAATTGGAAGAATATATGTAATCCATGAAGTGATTCTTGACTTTGAAAGTTGGCATAGTGATATAGAAGAAAAGAAAAACAGTGTTGATTTTGTTATGATATAGAATAGCAATATTTTGTTTTAAGCGAAGGAAGTAGAGGCAGGGTAACTTTTGTAAAAGCAAGGAGTTGAATAATATTTGGTGAACAATGGAAGCAAACAAGAGAGACTTTAGAAAAAAAGAAAAAAAAGAAAGAAAGAAAAGGAGGGGATGGTGGAGAGTGAGGATGTTTTTGGACCGTGAAATGGGCATATTCGTTGTTGCTTTGATAAAGATTTGGTTGTCTCGTACGTTTTAAATATCAGGATTTTGGCTTTGGTTTAATCATGAAAAGTTGTGGGTGTGGTCTTATGCTTGCATTTGCATATAGGATAAGCAAACATGGACCCCACACATCTTTCTATTCACCTCACCCTTTCTGTGTGGCTCTGCTCCCACCTTTTTTTAATTCACACCTTTCCACTTTTCAACTTGCCTTTGGCGTTGAAACTTTAGTGCTACTATCATTCTGTGTTTCACCACAATAAGTCAAATAAATCCTTCTCTAATACTAACACCTCCTTCTTAAATCAATCATTCAACCCCCTTAACACTCTAATCACTGTTTTATTAAAGTCCCACCCATTTCCGTTTAATTACTGTTTTAAACGTTAATCACAACTTTTATTCATAATTCACTTTACTTTTTCTCTTAATTAGCTTTTAATACTTTAACACGGAATGCATTACACTCATTCAAGAAATCTTTACTTGCTTCTCGCTTTAGTTATGTGAGAACCCATCTTACCAACCAAAAATAAATATAAAAACTCTGTAACCAACCACTCCACCATCAAATTAACAAGTACAATTCAATTGTGCATCTTAAAAATTTAATTTAATTCAAATTTACATTTTTCATGAAATCAAGTTTTTATTAAAAATATTTCTTTTATTACATATACAATTTTTTTATATTTTCTAATCGGGTGACTGTTGTTTGATTTTACTATCAATCAAACTTACACAGTCATTACCTTACATATAACAGAAAATATAATTAAATTTTAAATTTATCATAAATTTGGTATTGATAATTATATTTTCAAAATTTTCTTTTCTTTTATTGTCTAAATTTTTGGTGTCATGTTTGATACAACAAAACCATACAGTCATGTCACTCTGATTGATTAAAATACTCGATTAACGAAAATGTAAAGATTTTTAATAATTAATGAAAAATTATTAATTCAAAATATGTTTATTTATGAATGACTTAAAATTTTATTATATATCACTTTTTTTATTTTCTTACAAAAATACGTAAGCAATGACAATTCTAAATAGCAAAAGTTACCTCAATTTAGATGATAATAAAATCAAACAATGTGCATTTACTTAAAGATGTAAGAACTTTAAATACTTATTAAAATATAATTTTTTTAATTAAAAAAATTAAATTTATAATAAAGTAAAGCCTTAAATATTATGAAGATTTTTCTCATTTGATTATCTTTCTATTCAATTTATCATTTATATACAATGATAATCTTTTTCAGGTATGATTTTAAATCAAAAGTATAATTCCAAAAAAAAAAGTGGTTCTCCACAATTATTGCAGAAGTTCTGTTAGGTTAAATTTTTTTTAAGCGTGAGTAGCCATGAATAAATATGTGCAAAATATTCTGGCCACGTAATACGTTAACTGAAATGCGTGTGGACATGAATTTTAATATTGCTTTCAGTTTCTCCTTCATGAATGAAATTTTGGAAACTATATATTATAATAATATATCTGATTATATGATTAAATTGTCAATAACTATATCATAGAGCACATCCATCCAATGTCCTACGTGACCATATATAACTTTCGTTACAATTAATGTGTGCATATTTTGCATCACAAAAAGGTTTGAAAGGTATGAAAAATAATAATGTGTGAATTAGGAAGAGTCATGGTGGACAATACTATGTTGTAGCTTAGTCTTTCTTTCCTCGTCTTCAAATAGATCTTTAAACAACAAAATTTATTTTACAATAAATCAAAATTTTATTTATCATCAGAATAACTAATAAAAAAATATTTAAAATTATTTAGAAATAACATATGATCAACAATACCAACTTGTTAAAGATATGTTTGGGTCAAATAATTTAGTGAAAAAAATAAAAAAAAACGTTAATTTTTGGTTTATCTTATTTGTTGTAATAAAATTAGAATCAAATAACATAAATATCTTTTTATTATTACATGAAATCATCTTCTTCTGGATTTTACAAAATGTAGATCCCACATTTACTTTTTCATCCTTGTTTTTGTCTTACAAAAGTTATTAACTATCTTTTTCTTAATGATAGATAAGTTTTTCTTTAAAAAAAACGGAAAGAATCACGATCTCTAGTACTATTGTTTAAGCATGCCACTTCCTTTTGTCGGTTTTCTTTTTGTTTAAAATAAGTTATATAATAGAAATTCAAAAATTTATAAAGTAATTATAATTTTAAATAAATAATAAAATACATTTAAATAGTGTAACATGTAAAGTAATAAGAAGATATACAAATCTTTTACCCAATCCGCCTAGTGACCTTTTGTAAGAACTTAGAAAATAGTCTGTTAAGTGTAGATAGATGTATTAAATTAATGAGACCGAACATTTGTGTTAAAATAAGTCAACCGTATAAATAGAAATTTAAAACACTCGGTTCATTATCTAAATATTTTTTATCTATCTAAAAAAACTATTCTCTACTCTTCCTCTCCCTTCTCTCTAGATTTTCTCACTGGAGATTCATCTGATCGGCGATCAGAAGCTTCCTTGACGATCCACACGTCAAGAGCTTCCTATCCAACCGATCAATTTCGTGTTTAGAATTGGTAAGTTTCGTTCTCTAGTTTTAGTAATTTTTGGTTTTGCTGCATGCAAGGAACAATCCTGTTTGCATGTGTTCCACATTCTCCTTCTTCCTTTTCTGATTTCATTTTGGTTATACGGTTGGTCTTCTTTCACCAATCGGTGGTTCATAGGTGTTCTTAGGATTTTCTTGAGGTTCAAACAAATTTTATGGAGGTGTAGAAGTTGTTCGGTTCGGCTAAGAGGTAAGAGAAGCTAGTTTATTTAATTAAGATTTTCTATGTATGAAATTTACTGTTTGGATGATTGCATGTGTGTAATTGAATGTTTGATTGAAATTGTGAATGTTGGAACCTGTGAACGGTTTGAAGTTCTCTGTATTAGTGTTCAGTTTGTTTTGGTTTTGAGGAAGTGAGTAGGTGAAAATGAGAGTTTGGGGTTAGGAGTGAATTTGGTCAGTGAGAAGAGTCTGAGCAAGTATAATTGAACCTGTTAGAACCCTTAAGTCTCTTTAAAATGTGTAAAAAGTAGGAAAATGGATTTTGGGTCATTGAGTTGTTGATTATGTAGAATTTGGAGTGAAATTTGGTAGGGAACTCTTTGGAAGGATGTTAGAAAGATTTAGGTACCCTTAAATAGGTGTAAATTGGTATATGATTCATGTATGGAAGATTAGAAGTTGGGAAAAATGTTTAGTTTTGGTAAAGTCTAGCGTGTTCATCATTCTGCAAAAGTTCTGCAGAATCATGCAGAAAGCTGAGCACGCGCTGTTGACCGCTCGACCATGCGCTGATTTGGCCGCTCGGCCATGTTCAGGGACTCGGTCATTAACTAGATTCGGTCTCTTTAGAGTATTACTCGTTCATGACCGTTCGGTCTTAGGTGTGTAGTCGGTCTCTGAGTAGTGCTCAGTCTCGTACTAGCACTCGGTCTCTTAGTAGTGCTCGGTCTCGTACTAGCACTCGGTCTCTTAGTAGTGCTCGGTCTCGTACTAGCACTCGGTCTCTGAATAGTGCTCAGTCTCGTACTAACACTTGGTCTCTTAGTAGTGCTCGGTCTTGTACTAGCACTCAGTCTCTTAGTAGTGCTCGGTTTTCTACTAGGGTTCGGTGTAACCTTAGTCCTTGGTTTTACATTAGTATTCGATTTAAGTTATAAGTGTTCGGTTTAGCTCTGGTGATTCGTTTATTCTAGTGTTCGGGATAGTCCAAATGTTCAGCAGTGTTCTAGTGTTCGGTCCTTAACTGAGTTCGGCCTATGCTTAGGCCTGACCGGTCATTGACCGTTCGGTCGTACTCAAGGGTTGTGTTGTTGTCGTTCGGTCTTATCTACGAAATGTTATTTGGTCTTTAAATGTTGATTTCACTGTTTGGCTCTGATTGCTTATTATAGTTGCATTGATCTACTATGTATGATAAATTGTATTAATATTCAAATAAGGTATGATGTTCCAACTGGTATGAAAGAGAATTCCAAGGAGGAATGTCTCATTGATTGGTTATCAATGTGGTGGTAAAGTATGAATATGGACAGTGAAATCCACGACGTTCATCCTGACATTCTAATGATTACCAATTCTAAAGTAGAGATAGGTAAGTCATGTCGTGAGAATAGCAGGAGGCCTTAGCCGAGGGGGGTCCTACGGTGAGGTATAACGGGCTAACCTCGTGTGGCAGTTGATGGGTTTCTAGTTACAACACCCACGGGTGCACGAACGGCCTCAAGCTACATATTCATACTAGTCCGGACAGTCAGGTTAAAGTGGTCGGTCGATATATGTTTATATGTTTTATACATGTTGTATGAGTATCTTAGTTGCTTGTTGAATTGTACTTCCACATGAATATTAAATTACACTAACTTACCTTTGCTTTTATGTGGTTTGTCTTTGTATGTTGTTTCTCTTTTGCGATGATCACCTTAATGGTGTGAGCTTAAGGATGTAGTCTTTTCAGTGGAGTAGCTGAAGGGGGAAAGTGAAGCTAGTAGTATAGGTGGTTATTTTGTTCTTCAGGTAAAAATTTTTATTCATTAAAGTTGTAGTTCTTGTTTTGTCATTATACATGTAATGTTCAATTTAGTAGTTTTATAGTACTAAATTTGGGATGTTACACCTTTGAATATATATATATATATATATATATATATATATATATATATATATATATATATATATAGTACCGTACGGTCCTTCCACATGACCGTACGACCGTTCCATACGTTCGTCCTCCCGTACTGTCTATCCAGGCCAACCACTCAGGCCAACCATTAGGTCGATCTATCAAGTCGATCATCAAGGCCAACCACCAGGCCGACCATCCAGGCCGACCACCAGGCCGACCATCGAGGCCGATCACTAGGTCGACTATCCAGGTCGACCATCCAGGCCGACCATCCAAGCTGACCATCAAGGCTGACTGATCAGCATAACTGAATGGCCGACCATCCAGGTCGACCACATGATTAGATTATATAAAAGATAATGACTCATTAAGCCCCTAATGAAGATTAAGGTACGATTAGGTCGTCATTAGGCCGGCGAAAGGTAAAAGCCCATCACAACTAGAATAAATAAAGGTTTCAAGTATGACTTTAGGAGTATGATGCACAATATACATACAGTACTTGCTCTTCCAACAGCTCGGTTACATTATTAGCTCGGTTACATTATTAACTTGAGCGTTTGAGTGCCTTTGAGAGATGTCCCCCCACAAATACTCATATTTTATTATTAATAATTTTAAAATTTTCTTCTTATCATTGATTAATATCTAACACAAATACTCATATTTAATGGAGTTAGACGAGGAAAACATATCTAGATATAAAAAACTATATCACACTTTTTAAAAGTAATTAGTAATTTAATTGTATTAAATATTCGATTTACAGTATGATATAAATTAAATACTAATTATATTAAATATTCTTTGTACGTCATGATAATTAGATACATCAACCTGTGGTCGCCCGAAAAATGTTTTCATGGTTCACCAGCATGGTCTATAAGGGTGGCTATCAATGCTATCATAAAGTTCCACTAGCTTTTTATTATTATTATTATTATTATTTTATTTATTTTTCTTTACTGTAACATCACATCACAAAACAAAGCCAATAAGACTCTACCAATATCATCACCACCAGCTTCATTTTAGAACATAATATAATATTAAGCGTTTCACTCTCACTCATTTACAAATTTAATTTTTTTTAAATAATTTGCTGTATTTTTACAGAATTAAACTAAATTCCTAATATAATATTTTTAAGAATTGAATGTATTTTTATTTTCTATTTTTTTTGTAATATTGACATTTATTTCTATCTCAAACTTATATACAATTTGATTCTCAACTTTAAAAATAATATATATGGTCTCTTTAACCTAACATATTGTAAAAAAAATTTAATTTGTTGTGTTAGAAAAATTATATTTATTAATTTTTAATCTAATATATTTTTACTTTTAAAAGATAAAATATTTGTTAAATTAATATTGATATTGGAATTTTTTTTCATGATAGAAAAATATATATCAATTAAATATATGAAAATAAATTTGATATTATATCAATTCTAATATATATAAAACAAAAGATTATTAGTATTTGTGTTTTTGTTTATCAATTTATTGATTCTTTATAGAAATTTATATCTCTGGCCTCATAATTTACTTTTATAATTATGATTGCATACGTATTTATCTTAAATTTTAAAGTAGTTGTTTTTATCACATGACTTATATTTATATATATAATTGTTTTGTTCCTATGTTTATGGAATGTATTGAAGTTTTACTCAAGAGGGTTGAAGTATTTTTTATTTCTTTTTACTTATGTTTACTTTAAATTATTTAAAATTTATTTATTCAATTCTACTTAAAAATGGTTTTAAGTTTTATAGTGTTCCCTCGTCAAGTTATACTATATGGTGGGATTTTTAATGTTTAAATTGCTTTAAAGGATGCATAATCAATGGGTATAGTTTGATTGTTTTTTCATTCAACCATTGAATACATGTCAAATTGGTTGAGTAGCACTTTTAACCTTTTATCTCCTTTTCAAAATAAGTAAAAAGCCACATGTGTAATACCTATGAAAAATATTTACCTTAATAGTAACAATTTTATTATTAGTAGTAGCTTATATAAATAAAACGTGATAAGTTAAACAAATATTTACAATAACGGTAAACACCTTGTAACACTTGAGACATGGGTTCAAACATAGTAAAATACATTCCTTCAAAAATATATTTTTATAAAATAAATTAATTAATTAATATATATATATATATATATATATATATATATATATATATATATATATATATATATATATCAAAACAAAGGACAAAACAACTTCTGATCAAGAAACTAAGTCTGGAATAAAGGTTGCATCTGAACATGATATGAGTATTATGGGGAGATTTTGTAATGGTATAGTATGAGTTGAGGAATATCAGCATGATATGAGTCTCGTGGAGAGATTCTGTAATGACATGATATTAGTGTATATGTTGATGTTGAGGGTCCTCTTGTTGGGGGGTTATCCTGATACTCTAATAATCATCTGGTCTCAGGTAGAGAAGAATGAGTTATGTGGTGAGAGGGGCAGAAGGTCCTGGTCTATGTGTAGGTTTTGGACATAGTGTTGAGAACTAACCTTGTGGATGGTATAGAGTATTTTGAAAGTGTATTTGTAAGGAGAAGTAGAGGTCATCACAAGTGCATAACCTCTCATGACCGCTCATCAACGTATCATCCGGATGAGTGTCTATTGGGGATTGTGGTACGATGGGATGAGTGTCTGTGGTATGATAGGATGAGTGTCTATTAGGGATTGTGGTATGATGGGATGAGTATCTATGGTGCGATTGTTGTATGATGGTGTAAGGGTGTCTAACATAATTATTATATGATGTTTGTTGAGTGTATCAAAGTAATTATGCATGTTTTATAAATGATTTGTTGCATGTTAGCTCATCCTACTTGTTTGTGTGATGATCGTATAATTGGTTATACGAGAACAGATGAAAGAATGTCGTCCGATTCAGTGTCAATGAAGAAAGAGATAGAAGAATAAATTAGAAGAGTTCGAGTTATATTTATGAGTTTGTAGTTGAAATATGAGTTTAAAACATATATAAATCATGTATGAAATCCTTTATATTCATTGTGAATGGTGGTGTAATGTTATAATATATCAACTATGAATTATGAAGTATGAGATTATAGGATGTTATAATTTGAGTTAGCACTTTAAGAAAACACTCAGTTCAAAGATTATAAAAAGGATTGATGATTATAAAAAGGATTGATGAATTGAACTCAGTTAGTTTTTAGGTGTTCTTTGCTTCTTTTTGTCTATATTTTTAGGTGCACTGGGTGTTATTTTACTCAATCTTTTGATCTAAGCAATGGATTAGGTAGAGATTTTAAATATTTTTATTCCTTTAACCTAAATCAATCCAACTCACGCACAGCCAATTGGATTTCAATTCAAATCATACAGAATAATTCACAAGTCAAAGGAAAAATATAAAATAATGTTACATGTGATAGGCCGCAGGACATATATATATATTTAAAATTTATAATTATATTATCTTAAAGTTTAAAATTTCAAGTTAAAATAGATTTTGACGAGTTTGAATATGTATGAATGTTCCAAACATTATTTCTCAATAATGAATTAAAAAAATGAACAACTTAAAAAAAATGCAACAACGGATAAGTATATAATTCTATCTAAAAAGAATCAATGTTTCAAGTGAAATGGAAATAATTAGCGAGTGTGACTATGCATGGTTGTCACATCTCCTATTCTCCAATAATTAAAATCACCATAAACAAATAAAACAATAGTGATTAAATGAAACATTATCTCATTTTATTATTTTAAGTGAATATTAAATGTGAGCTCTTTGCCTCCTATTGGTAGCTCTACTTTTTCATTATTTTTTATTTTGTTTTGGATTCAGTAGCTGCCAAATGGAGCTAACTTTTTTATGGTCATTTCTTTTTGCATCCCTATAGTTTCCATGTGTGTCTTTAAAAGACCAAATTGTTCCTATTGCTATCCTAAAGTTTTTTTAAAGGTAAAGTCAAATTTTTTATATTTCTATGAGTGTAGAAGAAAAATATGGGGTGCAAAAAGAAATCTTGACTATTTGACTATTATTTATGGGTTGAGCCCTGTTTTTCTCTTTACTCCATATTGTGGAGGTGCACAAAGATATTTTATTGGGTGCAGGAAGCAAAATCCCAGCCCAAAATCCACAACCCAATTAACTCGCAGAATCCAACCCAAATCAATTTCAATTCATAGATGCAAGACATTTCATTATAATTTTTTTTCACCGAGGCACATACTTTGGTAATTATTTAAACGTATTCAATATTTTTGAAAAAATTTAAATTATTATTTATATATGAAAATTTTCATTTGGTGTTTTTGCCCTTTGTGGTCATAAATTCTTGACTACTTATATTTTGAAGTCAATGTTTTTCCTTCGTAAAATTTAAGTTAATTATAATTTTCTATTTACTTGACTAATAAGCCATGATGATTTGTTCTACTTAACATAATATAGTTCAAATAAGGTATATCTGATTATTAAATCATGTAATAGCAAACTTTAATGTATGAACAACTTTTGATGAAAAATAGCATAGTAACATAACACGACATCAAGCATCTAAAAATCTATCCCAGCTCTTCGTCTCCCTCATCTTGAAAAAGTCCACGTCATCCATTGATAACAAACTTTGATGGAAGCGGGAACTGCTCCCACTCTCACTCTCACTCCTCGATTGCACACTCGCTTTCCCTTTAACACTTCCAATTCAAATACCTCATTTCAACCGCGCTTCACTCTTTCGTCTCCTTCTCCTTCTCCTTTATCTTCTTCTTTTTCCGCTTTCAGTTACAGAGGCCCCACTCCAAAACGCGATTTCCTCGCCGACTGGGTTTCCCAAAACGACGACGTCGTCCGCTCCCTCCCAATCTATGTCGGCTCGGCTTCCCTCTTCGCCGTCCTCCTCAACCGCGCCCTCTCCGGCATCGCCCCCGTCGCCGACGCCGGCAGGTACATCTCTTCTTTCTATTCTTAGCTCAACCAGAACACCTAGATTGAGGCTTGTTATTACTACGCCTTGTTTGAATCTGTTGTTTTCAAAATCAGTTTGGTTGTAACGAGTGATTGCATTTGCAGTTCGCAGTCCAGAGCTGACCTCTTGACTTTGGGATTGGCGGTTACCAATATTTTGACTGGCCTCGTTTGGCTTTCAATAAAACCTAAGTCTATAACTGTGGTGAGCTTCATTCTCCTCTTTGCGTCTCATTTTTTTATTTCAAACGTGTTTTTAGTTGTCTGGATTCTTTGTCCAGGTAAATCCTCGAGGAGTTGAATGCAAGAGATTTTGCACTACACTTCCTGAAGTTGCACTTAATGAGTTGCTTTGGTAGGTGCATTCGAGTTACTAAATCAGGTCATGTAAATTATTTTTTAATTCATGAGAATTCAACAAATATATCGCGAGGTTTACTATAAGTCTACTACTCATACACTGTCCGGTTTACTGAGATATCATATTAGCTGTACAATTCTTATCCAATTGTTCCAGTCAGTTAACTTTGTGAATGTGTAAAATGGTACCGCAGGGAAACCGGATCCTTGGCTTAGGTTTGATCAGGAGCTTTCAGAAAATAATAAATTTTAATGCAATCTGACATTTTATTTAATTTAATGGAAGAAAAATTCATAGTGATAACGGAAGGTGCTGCTTTAATAGTGTTACCTCCTGTTTATTGATAGTATCTTTAATAATCTGTTCTCAGGGTGTGGGAATCTCTGTCAGATGCCACTTGTTGTCGTTCGCTCGTTGTTGTTTATGAGAGAAGTTGTGTACTCCAAATAGGTTTTGCTGCAGATTCTTCTCCTGGGAATGGTGAGGCTGTAAGTGTGGATGCCAATAAATTGATGCAAGGATCAGTATACGAGGGAGTTATGAAATCTGGTGCTCGTAAGTTTTGAACTATATGTGTTATCTATCACAGTTGTTGCTACTCAAATACAGTACTTTTCATTAAGTGAAGATGTGCCCTGGTATTTATTGAATTTTCTTTTCTTTTCACATGTTCAGAGAGTTACTTGGCAAATTTATCTCTTTATCCTGGAAAATCTGAGCTGCCATTTCTACCTTTAAATACTCAGGTATTGTTTTTGTATGTATTAAACTTGTCCAGTTAACTAATGCGACGTGTCTATGTTATGCAATATTACTGTGTCCTCTAACTAGTTTCTCTGGGATGTCTTTCAAAAATCATGTTGAAGCACAAGCTTTTGTCTAGAAAGAGAGAAAAATGGGGTGTGTTAGTATAATGGGTACAAGTGTTAGTCTTGAACCTAGCTTTTTGTCCAATTAATTCTGGGAGTCGATAGCTTGAATGACTTTTAATAGTTTTTGGCAGCTGGTGTACTTGAGTTTTTGGAGTAAGACCCTTGAATAGAAGCTCTTCATATTTTAATCTGAATACAGTAGTTTTTATTTCAACATATAACACAATTGACAAAATCAGTACTTAATAAACTACACGTTTCAACATCTCCCAACTAGACAAATATTCACGTTGGTTCTCCATTACTTTTCTCTTCATTGTCTTTTATCTCAATTCATAAGAAGCATATGCATATGCATTGCACCAATGGGAAGAGAAAGAATTAAGATTGGTAATTTTAACTGATAATGCTGAAATAATGATTGCTGAAGTTCATGAAGATAATATGGAGAAAGCTTTTCCCTACTATGGTAGAACGACCTATGCAAGTAAACGGTCTATATAGGGCCTCCAATTATTGAGGTCTACTAGGTTTTATAGTTTCACAAATTTACTCCAGTCTTTTATTTATTTTTGTCTTCCAAATATGTTGACTTGACTCTCTACATTTGACATTATTGGTTTCCCAAAACTTAGGGCTGATGGACCTAATTTTCGTGATTAGAATAGAGTTTCCAAAAATTTTAAGATAGTCTTGTCAATCTTGGGGACATTGCTGATTTTGCAGCAAGTGGTGATGACGGGAATTGATAAAAACTATCATGAGCAGTCATATCTATAGGATACATGTGTGATAAAAGCTCGTGCAGTAATGTATCACTTTAATACAGAGAATAACTCGTATTGCATTATATATTAGAATCAGAAACAGCTTTGATATGTTTTCCATAGTACATAACTGATGGAAGTATGTATTGGGGTATATATTATAGTAAGATGTGCTGGGAGACGGCATTGCTGTGTACAGTTTGTGGACAAAGGATATAACCTTGTAAGAGCCTTTTGTCTGTCTGTGGCTATATTCCGTGTTATTTTTTGTTCAGCGTATATTTGATTGCTTTATCTATAGGTGTTCTATCAGTGTACTTTTTCGCAGCCCAAATTCTGACTGACATGCATGTGAAAGATCATATAATTTATCTATGTTCAAATCAGTTACGGTGAAACATATGATCCCTTTCCTCAAACCTTGATAAAACTCTATTTATGAACATTTTTATGTTTATATAGGTCTTCTCCTTACCCCCTGTTTTTCCAGGGGGAGACGGGTACTATTGGGTCTATACCAACTGACCTCCTTTGTTATCAATGACTTTTTGTTGATTTCGTTAATATCTACCATCTAATAGCAAAAGTTGCTCATTCGATCGTTATTATTTTGTTAGGCAGTAATTTTACAGCCACTTGGAGATAAAGGAATTGCAATTATCGGTGGTGACACGATACGAGGTTACACTGCTTCTGATCAGGTACATTTCAACCCTTTTTTTCATGTGATGCCCAAATTTATCGAAAGGATTGGATCCTATGGCATGTGAAATTAGATTGGGATCCTCTGTTTTCCGAAATATCATTTCAACCCTATTTAAGGTTTCGAATTTCAGTACAGACATGACACTAGACAGTAGTACAAGTACATTTGTAGGTCCTGCATATTGTTTCTTATTCTTTAAAGTCAGTGAGATGCACGTATGTAGGTTAGTGGCATGATATTCAAATTATTACAGGCATGGATCACTTATATTGGAGAGAAGCTGGATTCTACCCTTGCAAAATATGTGAAGCATCACCCTCTGACTTCTCAAGATTAAGTTTAAGAGATTTGCGAGGTGGCCTCTCGTTCATGTTTTTACTTGATTTTAATGGAAATAAACCCTCGACCTTTTGCCGAGATTTTTAGGATAAGAGGCTCATATTGGTCGCATGTATATGTTATCCATTTTTCAAGGCAGTGCTCAGATTATTAGTCAGACTAATTGTATACATAAGCTCATTTCAGAGATTTTCATTTGTAAACATACAACGCCACAGTCTTCCATGTCCTTCCTTTCAGAGATATATAATTAATTCTGTTGTGGCTTGACCACAACCTTTTTTCCATTTTGTTAGCTGATTTTCTATTTATAGCTTACAGTCGTAGAGAATAAAAAATTTAACATTGACTTGCTGTTTATCATTACTAAAAACTTCTATTGGGACAAGTTTGATTGGTTACGACTTATGGCTAGTAAAATAGAGGGCAAAAATTATTGCAATGAAGCTTGATGTACAATAATAGGTCCACCAAACTACTGCAAACCAAACCCCACTTTTTCTTTTTAGAGGAAAGTGATATTTATCTAAAGGGCGCCAAGGGAAGAAATCCAATGTACTAAGCACTGTACAAACATTCTAAATTTAATATAAATAGACTTACCACGAATATATTAGTCTTACTGGATGTTATATACTTCATAAGTACTTAACTAGAAAAAATGATAGAGAATTCATTCACATTGCTGCAAATATACATCTGTATACGTCTGTTTCTTGTCTATAAAATCATTTAAAAAATAGGAAAAACAAAATTTCTGTAACAGAAGCTCCCCTGCCCTAAAAAACAATGAAAAGAATGAATGCTTAATACGTGTGATAATCGTGCTTTACATGGGTACCAGCTACCAATATGTTAGCACCCTCATTAGTATCCATTATAGAGAAGACCTTTCCCAGGGCATCAACCCTGTTGCAGGATCAGCAAAATAAGATAGAAGGAAGTCCTTCAGGCCAGTATCCCAAACCTCACAAAACTGAAGCCGCCAGTTAGGTGGTTCAATGGCTTCTGTTCCTAGTCCTGGTGCTCTATCCTTTGATCCTTTGTTCTGGTCCTCCTGCCAGTCCACCACATAGGTAGCAACCCTTCTGAAAAACTTGGCTTTGAAGGTCTCCCATACCTGGTACTTGTAGTGGTTTACGATAGCTGTACCTTCAGGCATGTTGTAGTACCTAAACCCCTCCCTCAGCTGAAAATGGTGCACCACATTCAGAAGACTGATGTCAAGCAAATCCGGCCGCACAATGGATTTGTGCCGCTCAGGGCTCTGAAGCCTGCAAGTGTACCCTAGTGTAACCCCTTGTTTTGGGGGTGAGTGTAAGCCAGAAGGCCCGAAGCTATGACAAGCTGTTCTTATCTCCGCAATGGATTTCGAAGATGAGAAATTGGCTACCACTGATTTCAGATAATTCTCACCAGGAACACCTTCCCTCAGGTTTTGATGAAATTCACTGGGAAAGTAGAAGAACTCATCAACATCAAAGAATCCTACCCACTTGCATTCCTCTCTAGCTCTCAAGGCACAGTGGGAAAACCCTGCCTCCTGAGTCTTAATCCAAGGCCAGGACTTTCTACTAACATTAAATCCTTGAAGATCAAGATCCTGAACAACCTTTTCAACACCATCATCACTGTTGTTATCATAGATAAACCAACGCTCCACTCCAAGCCAAGCATGGTACATAACCCACTCTCTGAGCGCAGAAGCTTGGTTCCACACCATAGTACACGCACATAACTCATACTTCCCGCTTTTCCTTTTCTGAACCTTACCACCACCAGGTGCACTAACTGTAGCTACAGAAGGCACAAGGACACGAACGGGGTGCCTCACATTGCCTCCCAAATAACTCACTGTGACCCGAATCCCTCGAACCTTATCCGGATTGTTCCTTATACTCTGTGGTAACATACATCTCACAACTTCTTGAGCCACAGAAACCGCCCTGGTATTAAGCAAAAATGCATTGTTCTGGTGAAAACTCTTGAGTCCGAAATGACACCGGATCCGGGTTGGATCGGATATCTTGTGGGGTCGGAGATTCAGGCCTTTCACGAACACCACAACGGTGTCTCCGTCAAGGATCGCCTCGTACGCTACCCTGTCCCAAGATTGAGCCGTTTGGTTGATAAAAAAACCCAAATTCCGGCGACCGACCTCACCGCGCCGCCGCAATTCTACGGTTTGGGAGCCAGCGGCGGTGTAGTTCGTCTGGGGAAGTGGGCATCTAACGATGGATCGAGATTCATCATAGCGGTCCGTGGAGAGGAGCGGTCGAACCTGAACTTGAAGGGGTGGAGCGGGAGATGAAGCGTTGGGGTGGAGCGTATAGTAGACGCAGTCTAGTTGGTGGAGTTGGTGTTGTTGAGGGGTGGTGAGGATGAGGAGATGGTGGTCGGGGAAGATGATACGGTGTTGGAGGGTGTAGGATGGAGCAGTGGGATGAAGGGGATCGAGAATAGAGTTGCTTGCGGAAGAGTAAAGGAGAGATAAGGTGGAGGCTGTGAGAGAGGGTCTGAAGGTGGAGGGAGTGAAAATGAAGAAATGATGGTGGGAAGACAAGAAGAGGAGGAAGATTAAGAAGAAGAAGCAAATAAAAAGTGATCTTGATGAGATGTGAAGGTGTCTTCCCACCGTGCGCTTCCTCTTCCGCCTTTGTTCTGAGTCCATCTTTTTGGGGTTGAATGGGTGGGTGAAAGAAGAGTAAGAAGAAAGAAGTAGTGGAAGGCGTCTGGGGAGGTAAGGAGAGAGAAGAAAAGAAAGAAAGAAGAAGGTGCAGCAGAGTCTGGAAGGGAATGTGGTAATGTAAATAGAGAGTTAAAAGGTCCAAAGGTAGTGCTGGGGGTGGTCTTAGGTGAGAGAATAAATTGGATTAGATTGCATTGTATGATTGTTAGCTGTATTTAGTGCTGTATTTTACTATTATTTATTACCTATCCTCATTATCGCGCCTGAAGCCAATGCTGCACTTTCCGCTTTTACTTTTTCTTCCTTATTAAACACACACTTACTATTCTGCACATCAATTATGCTTAATAAGTTCATCATTACAGTTTCCTAAATTATTTTTTTATTATTTACCAGTTTTTAAATCATTACTTTCCTACTTATATTTATTCATATTCTTTCCAATATTTCTTCATTTTTTTTATATAAGACAAGATTTATTATTATTTTTCTTTACTCATGACACATGATTTTATTATTTTTAATGTTTTATCAGAAAAAAAACGTTTTTAGTCATTTACTCAGTAAAATATTAGCAATAATAGAAAATAAGTTTATGATTATCATTACGTATACATAAAAGATTTTTTTATCATTTTAACTATCTTTTGAATATTATTATTTTTAAAATATTTTAAGTCTATTTATAAATACATTATTTTAATTTATTTATATCTGATAAAGTATAAGATTAGTAATAAATAAACCATATGAAAAATATATAATTAAAATAAATTTATTTATAAAATTAAGATGACAAATAAAAGTTTATATGAAAACAGCATATAAATGTCTAATATTATTATTTACATTTGTACATCACCTTAACTAATAGTTTTGCCAAATATATGTAATTTATTATATCTGTTATCAGTTAATTTCTCAGGTTTCAGTTATTTTGCAAAAACATAGCCAAAGGCTCCAATAAGTAAAACACTTTTCGTGTACTTTTTATTATTCACAATTAGAAATTATGAAAACCATAAGTTCGTAAATAAAAAGTTTCACAAGTCTTTATGATTTTAAATTTTAGTTAACAGTACAAAATGTGTTAAAAGACCGTGTTACATTTTTTGTAAAATAAAACATGCTTTAAGTTTGATAAAATTACAGTCAACAGTTTCCCTTTATCAATTTACAAAAAGTATCTTAAATTTATTTTAAAATAACGAAATTCTGTGTATAGAATTATTTTTCAAAGTTTCCGCATAATCATATTTATAAAATGGTCAGAGTATATAAAAAACTAATTTACTTTCACTTGTCTTGAAAAGTAAAATGTTTCATTAAAATTTGCTTTATAGATGTTTCCAAGATTAAAACATTTTTGGCCTTAAATTTATCAAGTTAAACGAGGTAAAAGTATATTAGAGAGTTAGAGAAAGAAGTTATATTTAAATAATTTTTGTGTCTATTCTTAATTAATATGAACTGTACAGAAAAAAGAAATCCATTAAAATATTGTTTACAGGCACGCATGTTCTGTGGAATTTTAACGACAATTCAAACAATGCGATGGCTTACGACTAATCCACGAGAAAGAAATTGAAGACCAAATGAAACTGCCAACTGCTTTGTTAGTTTTTTTTTTCCACTGAGGATAGTCTTTTATGAATATTATAGTAAATTAATTAGATGAATTCTTTTACTCTATCATTTAATTACATATTATTTAGTATTATAAGTTTTAAATTACTATAATATTTTGACTATTTCTTTTTAATACTTTTAATCTTTAATCAGAATTAGTGGATCAAAAGGTTGAAAATATTCACAGCATAATTTAAATTCCATAAAACATAATCTGAGTTTGCCTAACAACTCAAACTTCATTAGAGAAAAACCATGTACAAATAACACTCATGGATATTTTATGAATTTGGTGAAAGATTAAATTGGTTACCCTTAATGGTATTAATTGACGAAAAAAAATAATATAAATAAGTGATTTTAATCCTATAAAATGATAGGCACATTTTTTTCATCAAGAATAATTTAGCATATGTAACACTAGCTCCTTCATAAATTTCTGGATATTAATTTATTATTTTGTCACAATTTATTAAAAATTTCATACAAGGGAGAATAACTCAATTCCTAACGTATTAATCATTATTCATTAAGTAAGTTAAGAAAATGTCTCAGAAACTTAAGTGAAATTAATTTATTAAATATCCAAGTTGAAGAACACGTTTCTTAGACTCTACACAACTTATTATTTGAATAGAATATAAAACTTTTTAAAGAATGGAATTCGGCATGTAGACTTTTATGGTTCAAAATATTAGCAACTTGTTCCATGGAATAAAAATAGGTGGCTTTTGTCCTTTCCACCCAATTATTACTTCCTGGCGTCAATATATATACATCTTTATATTCTATTCTTCTTTCTTCGTTATTCGAATTCAAAATTCCATTATTAAAAAAATTAAATGTCAGAAAATGAGTCAAAATTTGAATTTCAGTAAATAGAATTCTCAAACATTAAAATTAAGGCTAGATATGAAAAGTTATCCAGAAAATCTCATATATTGAGAAAATTGAAAGGAGAATTAGATATTGAGAAACTTTGTATTTGTAATTTGCTTGGTACATTGTCCAAGAATCAGCAATTTTCTTTTCCTACTGTGGTATCAGAGAAAGAGTAATGAGAGATTCCATGAATGGACAGAAACCTCTGCCAAATTCTTTGCCTTCTTCTCAAGTAATGCCAAAGTTTTGCCTCTAAAGATCAGAGAATCTCAATTTTTCCTGTCAAAAATTTGGATCACCAATGCATGCTCACTGCTTGTAATAATGTTGGTATTGCCTAACTTCATCTGCATACATACATTATCGTTTTATGCTAAATTCAACTTTTAACTGTCTTTCAACATTCCA
This sequence comes from Vigna angularis, assembly GCF_016808095.1. Classification (NCBI taxonomy): domain Eukaryota; kingdom Viridiplantae; phylum Streptophyta; class Magnoliopsida; order Fabales; family Fabaceae; genus Vigna; species Vigna angularis. The sequence goes on along the minus strand of NC_068979.1, from coordinate 22,606,794 downwards.
TTTTTACTTATTTTCAGCAATGCTTTGATATGAAATAATGGTGTCAAAAGTCTTTTTACATTGAGTTTTTTTTTTAAGTTTATTTTTTTAGTTGGAATTATTAAAAAATAAATTTTAAATTTAATTCAATTTCATCAAAAACTGTTTGTTCTGTAAGATTTATATTATGAATTTGGACATATTTATTTATATATTATAAATTTTGATTTATATATTACATATTTGTACATATTTTTATTAAACGTGGTATGGTGTGTCAATACAGCATATGATTATATTTTGCCTTTAATAGGAATGTATACAAGACTTAATTACGTTATTCATTAGAATTAAAAAAAATGATTTAGTTTATAACAATAAATTCTTCCTAAATTACATTACTGCTTTACTTTGTATAGAAAATAAAGGGTTAAATATGTTTTTGGTCCCTTAACTTTCAGCGAAAATTGGAATTAGTCCCTCTTCAAAATTTTGGCCTAATTTAGTCCCCAAACTTTAGAAATGTGTGAATTTAGTCCTTTTAACTAAATTTTGTTAGGTTTATTTGATGTTTCAAGTGTGTTTCATGAGAGCATTTGAGTTGTTTACATCGTTTGACACATTTTTGTTCCAATTTTCACGGAGAAATGTGTTTGAAACATCAAATAAAGTTAACAAAATTTGGTTAAAAGGATTAAATTCACACATTTCTAAAATTTGGGGACTAAATTAGTCCAAAGTTTTGAAGAGAGACTAATTCCAATTTTCGCTGAAAGTTAAGGGACTAAAAACATATTTAACCCGAAAATAAATGCTTAAAACAAATGAGCCGCAACATTTGAATTGCTCTATTTAGTGATAATTTTTTTTTGAGATATTTTTTTCACTCTTTAGTTTGTGAGAAAATTTATATGGTGCTTTCTTATATCAAATATATATTTTTATTATCAAAATTTTAAATTTAAATATTCTATATTTTTATGTTTAAAATATTTTATTCTGTGATTATGCCATGTTGAATAATATTGTCATTTATATTAATGTATGCAGAACAAAATTATTATAATAGTTTTTTTTATGTATATTAGATTTTAGGTTTAACTGAAAATTAATTAAGTTTAAAAACAAAACTTCAAATTTACATAGACTAGTATATGATATGATATAATTTCATGTAAATTTATATAAAATATTTTATTCAATGTAAGTTTACATTTCATATAACTAGTTTTAAATATTTGACATAAAAAATATTATTTTGTATATTTTAAAAAAACATTAATTGATTTAGTAAGTATGATTAATATAACATTTTTTAAGGTCAATAGTTTAATGTTCTGTGTCAAAAGTTAGTTTGGTACGAAGGTTAGATTAATAAATATATAATTAATTAATCTTTATTTATAAATTTTATAGTAAATTTTGTATTATTGTCTATTTAATTATAACTTAAATTCTATTATTCTTGTTTTAATCAGAATAATATTTTGTTTTAAATTATTTCGTATAGTTCGTTAATATTGATAGTTCGATCAAAATTTCATTTCATTTGTTCAATTATTGTAATAAAAATATAATTTAATTAAATGATAAGTTAATTTAGACTAATTTATATATACACCATTTAGTTGACTAATATATTGATAATTTAAGCAACTCGTTAACTAAACTAGAAGGAACATATGGTATATTATTTTCTCTTTCTCCATTATTACTTAACACAATTTCTTTTCCAAATTATATATTTTTATTATCAACTTTGAGAGTGTGAATGCCTTACCATTATCATGACATGAAAAATCATGATTTTTTAGTACTTTTGTTTTTGTCCAAAACCCTTTGTTGGAAAAGAAATATGGTAATTGAAATAATTGGATGTATGTATGCTCCTCTTATCTTCTTCAAACATGTAATGTCCAAATAAATGAGTTGTGCTCCAATAGATTCTATCATTAATTACAACTTATATCACAATTATGAGCAATAAAAAAATGTTTTTATTTTATTTTATTACTTATTCAAGTTTCTTCTTTAGAAAGAGAAATTATATAAAAATGGGAATGTGATGTTGTGGCCATGTGCTATGACTATATTTATTCTTTAAATTTATATATATTATTATATATTACATACTGCTTTCTCGGTGGACATACACCTTTTTGTCAACAGGAAAACTTTGGTCACGTAACTTCAAATTTAAATTGCATAGTTATTAATGCAATTAGTGAATTCAGATTTATATATATATTTGTTTCAATAAATATTAATATTAATTGTTAATATTTTATTAATAAAATAAGTTAAATCTACAAGTTCTCATTCTTTTTCTAAATATATTAAATCAATTTTATAATTTTTAAATGGTAATAAAAAGATTAAATTCACAACTTCTTTCATCTTTCATTCCAACTTTATTATTAAGGAAATCTTATAACTCTTTTTATTTTCATGTACATGAAAACTTGATAATTTCATATAGATTAAAAGAAGTTATATGAATTGTTTTTACATAAACCACACGATAATTTTTTTTTTAATTTTTTTTTCTTTTAAAAATATTTATACAAATTTTACTCACACACGAAGGAAGAAAGTGGAAGCAATATGTGTTTGGTGGTAGAAAATTCTGGGAGAGATCCACTTTAATTAAACTTTTGCTTTTTTGTTTTTTTGAGTTAGATAGCATTTTCTTTTTACTTTGTTGGTTTCAGCAACCAAAGGTTGAGTGTGTTTGAAAAGGAGATAGGTGCTTGGAAGTAACAAAAGGAATTATTGCTAATTTTTCACTCTTCACTTAAAAAAATAAGTATGAGATTCATCACAAAAGGGGAAAACTCAATAACACAATTTCTACAAGATTCTCTAGCTAGCAGTGTAGAAAGAAAAGGACACATATGAATGAATTGCAAAGAGTCATAATCAAGAGAGCAGAGAATAAGACAACTATAACATTAATAACAATATCATCAATTACCTTATTAAAAAAAGAAATTCACAAACTGTTCGACTTATTATTTTGCAAATAATATTCAAAGTTTATCTATTATCGTCAAAAGTTTCATATCAAGTGATAAGTTATTCTGAGTAAGTGTGCGTAGTAAGTGTGTGCGCATAGTAAGTGTGTGCGCGCGTGTGTGTGTTATGAATAGTATCCCAGAAAAGAAATTGTATCATGCTTATGAACAGTATCCAAATCGATCATGGCCACTAAACTTTTTGTGAAATAGTCAAATTTATTTTTAGCTACCATTAAATGATAATATTAAAAGTTAATCCTTCAAATAAATTACACTTACATCCCTATTATGTTTTTAGAATATCATTGAATTTTAGTTCTTTAAAAACTTCACACAAATATTTGCTTTTGAGATATAGCATCGACACCTTTTATTTATGTATTCATTCTTTTAAATTTTAAAAACATTAAATTTACGCTAGCACTGATTTAAAAACCATTGTAATAATAAAAAATAAAAGAAGTATAACTATAATTTGAAAAAAAAAATCAGAAATATATTCTTTATGAACAACTTAATGTCAAAGTTGAAATGGAAGAGTGAATAAGACAATTTATAAGGTGGGGGTGAAGATAGAGCTAACTTGTTAGATGTATGTTCTTTTTTGTGTTTCTGACTTTTCTAAGCACACAAGTTCAACTTTTATACGGTTTCATCATTTTCTTATTTTCTTTTTCTTGGAGATAATGAAACAAACTCTTTCTTATCCTTTCTATCGTTTTGTATTTATCCACCTTCAACTTCTGCGTCTTTAAAATTTAATTTTTATACGAATTCCTTCTAACCAAAATTGACCAATCCTTATTTGACCGACCAGTAAGCATAGTCAAACAATAATATTCAATTACATTTCTTAACTGCTTTTGTAATTATTCGTTTTCGCATTATTTATTTTTTCTTTTCTACCAATTATAGAAGTACACAAGTAAAATTTATATTTTTTTTAATAACTTATAAATATCTCTACCAATTATAGAAGTACACAAGTAAAATTTATATTTTTTTTAATAACTTATAATATAGATATTTATTTATTATTTTTATTTGATGTGAGATTTTTAATACACTTTTTATATAAATCATGAGAACAAGTATGAATAGAAAGTTATAAGAGTATATAAGAAGTGTTATGATAGACCTACTAAATAACAAATTTCGTTAAAATAAATTTTAGATGATTTTAATATTATTAGGAATAAAAAAAAGAGTCAAACCAAAACAAGATAGGACAACATTTTTAACTAAGGGGCTTGATTGTCAAGTCCGCCAACCCAACTCGTTAGCCCCACGAGTTAGTTGAGCCAGCCTACTAGCATGACTTCACTGAAAAAATTGGAACTCGACAGTCCAGTAAGGATCCAATATAACTCGGTCAAGGTCTAATACAACTCAGCTGAGATCTGATACAACTCGGTCAAGATATGAAACATCCTAAATTACAACCCTTTTAGTCCGGAATAAGCATAGTAGCCCGTAATCAACCCGTTTTCATATAAAAATAAAAAAATTTCAGTTCATCTTCATGTGATATTAGACTTTCAATGACAGAAAGAAAAAATAGGTGTGCCAGTTTGGCAGTTCAACAACAAACCAGGTTATAAAGTTCAATCCGTTTTCAATTGGCAGACCAGCCCAACTCTGTCCATTTTTGAGGGACAAACTTAAATGGGTTAGGTTGTTCTGTTTTGCCACCCCTAAATACTCTTAAGTCTAACTCAAACCTATAAAATGAAATGATAAAAGAAAATCTATATAATATAAATTCATCTTATATTTAATAAATATGAAGATACATATATATTAATATATTAGAAAAAAGGGTTCAATCAATTCTTTAAAACAAGTTCTTTAAAACAAGTTCTAACTTTCATAAACGAAGATTCTTTAATGGAAATCAATAATTGATGAAACAAGTAAATATTTTGTACCAATATAATTGAAATTATATATAAAAAAAATCTAAAGTAGAAACTTTGAACAATTTTTAGAATGAAGGAATGGATCGCTATTATTTTTTTTCATTGTATCTTTCTCATATTTGGAATGGGAAATAAGTGGGGAAATCCACAAAATCAGAAATTCTTATTATATTATTCAAAACAATAACAATGAACTCATAGACAAAAACTCTTGCTTGTGCCTTTGAGATATAATTTTGAGATCCTGGTGGTCCAAGTTGTAACCATTACCCTTCAAGAATGAATGAAGTACTTGATGCAAGTTCATCTGCTAACTGGGGAAGGTGATGAAAATCAAAGTGGGATTGGACAAACATCTCTCTCACTACAAATCAATTGGAATTTGCAAAGTGAAAGGTGGCCATTGAGTCCCCTTTCAAATCAATAACATGAAATGAAAATGATAGAGAACAACAATTAGGAATATGAAATGTTGAAAGAAAGTACTTTCCTGCTTCAACCATACGAGTTAGGATAACATATCTACTTTGTTTTTTGTGAGCTTTTTCTCCGACTCCTACGTCTAACAACACTATCTGCTTTGCTTTCTTTATTCTTTTCGTTTTTGGTAACTCTTTTCGATGTCAACCTTCTTGCTTTATTCTGAATAAAACGATAGGATATGTTTGTCAAGAATGTTCATATATCCAAAGGAGAAAAAAAAACAAGTATATGGAATTTAAAACTTATTCGTAACGGAATTTGAAAGTGAATTCTCCTTTCTAATATTTAATAATTTAGAAATTGGATAAATGATGTTAACTAATAGAGAAATTAGAGCTGTCAAAATGGGTAATTCGACTCGACCTACCACCACGGGTTGGTCACTTAGTGAGCTAACCCAATCCGGCTCACTTATTAGCGAGCTGAAAAAATTTGAATCCCTTGGTGGGTTAAAAGGGTTGGCTTACTGACTCACTTAATTGTAAGTTTTTTTTAAATAAAAAAAGATATAATTTTTTTAATTCAAATCTAATTAAATTTCACTCTAAAATGATGTTAAACTCCAAATACAATTCAAAATAAAAAAAATATTATACAATCCAAGCGTAATCCAAAAACAAGCACAAAAGGCGAATAAATAAATTTTTAATATTAATAATTTTTGTATCACTCCTCAATTTATAATATTTGAGTCTTGAATAGATAAATTTATAATATTTTTCTCTCTTGAAACATCTTTTTTTTATCCTCATTTACAATATAATAAAAAAATGCTAACTAATAATATTGAAACACAAAATAATAAATAATTAAATTAAATTAGCTGAGTTGGTGATTTAACCCGACTCACCACGGGTTTAACTCAGATGAACCGAGTTGAAAACTAACTCGCATAAAAAAATTACAATTTTTTCAAATTCAACCTGGCTCAAACGCGTGAGCCGAGTTGGCTCGCGGGTCACAACCCATTTTTACAGCGTTTAGAGAAATTATCATTTTATAAAGATAAGAAGTGTCATTTTATATTCTTTCTTTGCCTTTTTTTTTAAGAGAGAGATATGATTAATGATTTTATATTTTTTTGAGGATATATTGGCAATTTTTTCCTTGTAGTTTTTGTGTTTCAGATGGGCACGAAATAGAGATTGGCCTTTTCTTTCTAACTGCACCACAATACTACAAGCAAAAGCATTAAAATACTATATGTCAAGAAAGAAAAAGAAGAAGAAAGGGCGAGTGTGTAAAATAGTGGGTTTGGTTGGAAGTTTTAAAAAGCTTTTGTTTTTCAAAATTTCATTTCAGACATTCTGCTCCAAAATGTATTTCATATATTTCGAAAAGTTACATTTTATTTGTTCCAGAAAGTTTTTTGTAGACTGTTATTTTTAAAATTTTGTTCAGAAAATCTTGAATTCTTTTTTTCAGAAGATTGCTAAACTAGTAATGGGCCTTTGCCGAGAGAAAAGTAATCATTTTAAGAATCATGAGGGTGCAGAAAGAAAAACAAAATTAAAATATTTTAATTTAATTAGAATATTTTTATTAGAATATTTAATTAGTATAATTTTTCTTTTAAATATTCATTTGAATTAACATAAAAATGAAATTTATTTTATTTGGATTAATTTTAATTTAATAAAAATTTAAATAAAAATTATTAAATATTTTAATTATTTTAATAAAATTTAATATATGTTAATATTTTTTTAATATTTTAATATATTTTTTATTAAAACAAGTAAAATACATTAAAAAAATAAAAACAAAAATTAAAAAAAATTAATGAAATGAATATTGAATTTTAAAATCTGGAAGAAGTATTTACTTACTTTTGAAATAAATAAAAAAAGAATATTGGATTTGGAATACCGGATTTAAAAAATGACATTGAAATTATAGAATGGAACCAAATATGTCAGATTGTGTGTAATATGAAAAGTGAAGAGTAAAGGCTGTGACATAAGTCCATTCGAACCCTGTTACTTTCATGACCACTTTTTTTAATATTTTTTTCATAATAAATCATGATGTGTCATTATTGTATATGTAAAACGGACTAATCAGAATCTATCACGTAAGTCATTATAATAAAATTGTCAAAAAAAAAAATGTTAAAAAAACATTTTCCACTTTCATCTCTATCAAAAACACTTAATTATAATACATTCATCTCTGTCATTTGCCACAATATCTACCACAGAAGCCGAGGACCAGCTTTGCCTTCATCATCCTCGTAAACCTTCGAAATACTACACAACGAGAAAGAGTCCAGGCTCACATTACACTGTGAAACCTTATATTTCTTGCATGCCTCAGACATGATATCCAAGAGTTATGAAGAGATTTCACACTGCTCATACCAAAAGCATGCCAAAATTGAAATGCTCCCAAACACTAAGGACACTTAGATTCATCTTCAACGTTACAGCATGGACGGAGTGGGAGATTGTGCAATACATTTATCCTTAATATTCTTATATCCTGTTTCTAAATGAGGGTGGCCAAAGGCCTACAGTTTTTTCTGATAGATACCAAGATCAGATTTCTTCGTTTAAACTACACACTACTAATACTCCTGCTCTTATATTACATCCGAATCCACATGCTGCTGAGTCAGCCTCTATAGGGATAACTTTGGAGAACAAGCAAGAACAAAATTGACTTTCGGGAGTTCATCTTCTGTTCTCTATACAGATGACCTGAACAAGAAGCAGAGAATGAATATCATAAGTTATGTTTTACATATTCAATTATATCCTTGCCGTGTTTCAATCTACTGTTATTTGGAGTTAATATTTCTTTACCTCCATCTCTATTGGTTGTTCCATTATGCACACCATTTGTTGATGCTATGTTTCCTAAAGAGAACTTTGATGTGGTATACCGACCTTCTGTTTTCTTCCAAAATTTAGAACTCAAAAAGTCAGTACCAGGTAGCTTGCAACAGGTGTCATCTGTGACATCAGTATAGGAAAACCTCCCGCTTGAAACTGCCAAATCATATGAAATTTCATCCAGGGCCATCTCTAGACCATGTACTCGTGACTCCAAAGAATTCATACCACTTTGGGAGCTTCCAATAAATCTCTACACTCAAACCAAGATGAACACATCAGTCAAAAATATATATTTATTATTGAGAGGCCGTGAGGTATTACCATTGATTATAATCTAAGGACAGCTTAAATATAACTGTCTTTTGTTTTAAATATCCAATAATTTTTTTCTTTTAAATTAAACGTTTAGTAAATTAATTTATTTTATTTAAGTTAATTTTGTTAGTTTTATTGTTAGTTTTATTAACATGATATATTTATATATATATATATATATATATATATATATATATATCTCATATTTAAATTATATATACAATTTAAATCTTATAATATTTTACAGTAGATATAAACATACAAAGAATTACGTAACACAGATAAAATTTGTTGAGTTTTTTCTAAAACTTGCCTTTCGATAACCAAATCATAAATTAGTATTTCTATCAAGTGGTACGAAGAACCGACCAAAATTACTTGTTATGGCTCTAAAACGTGTGCCAATTGACGGAAATTATGAAACCACATATATATGGTTAATTAGCAACATAGCATTAACAACTTCCAATGTTTCGTTCCCCTCAATTAGACGTAACAGCAAAATGTGTGCGTAAATATATATATATATATATATATATATATATATATATATATATATATATATATATATATATATATATATATATATATATACACACGATGCTGAAACACATGAGAAAATAGCAAAAGCATCACCTCCCCGTAATTAACAATCAATGGCTGTTCCTTACGGTGGTGGAGAAGCCCTTTTCATTGTCTGGCTTTTGATGTTCGCTTTTGCAGCCTCTTCCGAAGCCTCGAATTCCATGTGGGGTGAATTGCTTCATCCGAAACTTACAGTGAATATTACGTCGAAAATAGAAGGAGAGGTTGTGAACATCAAATGCATATCGAGCGAGAATGACATTAAGAGAGGGCTATTGGATTCCTCTAGCACAAAGCCATTCACGTTCGACGTTCAACTAAAGCTTCTCACCACCATAAGATACAATTGTTTGTTAACACAAGGGAGGACAGAAATTGGTCAGTTTTTAGGGTTTCGAAGTGGTTCTTATTGCGAGAAAGGATGCATTTGGGAGCTTCATACAAATTATGCCCTTCGCATGTCACCACGCGATGGTTACGTAAACCAAACGTATAAGCCAATAGGAAGCCCTGATGACTACAATTACGATTACTCTCAATAAATCAACCTGCCACGGTAGGTTTCTTATACTTAATTTCGATTTCAGTTAACAACTTCATAAATATTTCAAAAAGAAAATGGAAGTTTTAATTTGAATTATTCTTAAGATTTTTTTCTAATATTTTTTATCATCTTATGATTTTTTTTTTCAGTTTTTATGAAGTTTACTGAAACAAGAAACGGGGGAGATATTTTAGGGTAAACTATATGCTGTCGCAGGTTGTATTCTGCGTTTTATGGTTATGCTATTTTTTTTTGTTTAATTTAGAAAAATATGACCAATTGTTCGTTTGAACCCTGGTCCATAAATATTGATTCCAGTGGTGTTTCTTGAGGATTCTACTTATACAAGAAATTAGATTGTGCTTGCAATGGACACCCATCTCCATAGGTATCTTCATTTCACCTCAAACAAATATATATATATATATATATATATATATATATATATATATATAAATTAATTTTTTCTAGACTAGAAATAATAGCTTTTGGTATGCATTAACAATATCAAATGTTGTGCTTGGGTGAGATAATATAGAAAGGTAATTCTTTCAAGAATTTAAAATTCTTTGCCTTAAAATTACTTGAATAAAGTAATTAGAAAGAAATTCAAAAAAATTGAAGATTTTTGAAAGATATCTTTAATTAATAAAATTGAAGAATTTCATATATCATAAAAAGTTTTGAATTTCACAACTTTTTACTACACTATCACTCAATTCATGAAGAATGAGTCAAGTATGCCTAGACTGATGGTAAAGCTAAATCTGTTTAAAATGATGACCAAGACGGGTCGGTTCAGATTCAAGGTTGAGCTGAGTAGGCATGGAGTAAAGATTGAGTTGAGTTGGTCTAGGTTGATGGTCAATTCGAGTTGGTCCAGACCAATGGTCAGTCTGAGCCTATGGACAAGCCAAGTTTGTCCGGGTCGAACTTGAGCTGAGTTAGCGTTGACTGAAGACAGAGCTAAGCAAGCCCGAGTCAAAGTTCGAGCCTAGTCATCTTGGACCAAAGGTTGAGCCAAATAGGCCTAAGCCAAAGGTTGAGCCCTAGTTGGCCAAAACCGAAGGTTGCACCTAGTTGGTCCTAACTGAATGTCAAGTCGAGTCAGCCTAGGACAATAGTTGAGTTGAGTCGACCGAGACCGATGCTCGAGCTAAGTTTAGGGCTGATGCTTGAACTAAGTCAACAAGTGTCGAATGTAACAACCCGAGTTTGGATATCATAAAAGTATCACAAAATTAAAAATTTATTAAAAGAAAACTTATTACATTTTAAATAAATTGTAAATACTAAAGAATTTTCAAAGATGAATTGGTTGTGTACCAAAGATAAAGTTTCAGAATTTTAAAGAAACCTAATTTATTATAACTTCAAACATAATTGTCCATATCTCAATTAAATAAATAAATGTTTATTACAACTTATACATTATTCTAATAATTTCTAGAACATTAAAATAAAATTTCCATCATATCTTTCCTCTCTTGTCCATTAGCTACTCAAAATTCATCTTCATTTCTATCTGAGCTCCCGTATAACATATATTATACGATCATCGCACTAATAGATAAACACGAACAAGTAGAGCTAAAATAACATTTACAGCATATACACAAATCATATATCACATACAACATCCAACAAAGATAATAATTAAGTTCAATGTACCACAACAACTTTAATTAATTTATCATGTTTAAATATCAACTTTACAATGTTTTTATTCATTTTTCACTCGGCCCAACCTGCCCCGGCCCACCACGGGTTAGTCACTTAGTGAGCCAATCCAACCCAGTTCATTTATTAGCGAGTCGAAAAAATTAAAACCCGGCCTGACTCACCACGGGTTGGTGGGTTAAACAGGTCGGCTCACTGACTCACTTAATTACAAGTTTTTCTTTTCTAAATCCAAAAAAATTACAATTTTTTTGTAATTCAAAATTAAATAATTTCACTCTAAAATGATGTTAAATTTCAAAGACAATTTAAAATAAAAAAATTAACATGCAACTCAAATGTAATCCAAAAGCAAACCCAAAAAATGAATAAATAAGTTTATAAGATTGATAATTATTGTGTCTCCTATCTATTTATAAGATTAGAATCTTGAATGGATAAATTTATAATATTTTACATCTTTTTCTTTATTCTCATTTACAATACAATAAAAAAAACTGTTACCTAATAATATTAAAACATAAAATAATAAATAATTAAATTAAATTAGGTGGGTTGATGAGCCAACCCGACTCACCATGGGTTCAACCCAGGTGAGCCAGACTCTAAGTGAACAAAGTTCAAAATTGATCCGTATAAAAAAAATTCATTTTTTTCAAACCCAATCCGATTCAAACTCGTGGTGGGTCGGATTGACCCGCAGGTTCTAACTTATTTTGACAGCTAGCAAGATGTCATTAAAATAATCATTGGGTGTATGCAGGTTTTGAGTCCATGATATAGGGTCCATCTAATACCAAACTAAACGACCCTTTCGAGAATATGCAAGACTAAGGCTACAATGTGTCCCAAATAGATTTTTAGAATAGATTTTTAGGTTACAACAATTCAAAAATGTGATATAACAAATAAATGGAAACATTAAAATAAGATTAAAAAAAATTGCAATATGCAGCTTTTGGTAAAAGATTCCCACGGTACAATCATATAGTAAAAAGTAATGTAAAATAACTAATAAGAAAAGAAAAACCGAGAATCATGGCATTGATTTTATTTTCATTTAGAAACAAAGCGGTATGGTCAAATCTTCACACAACACAAAAGTAGTATTTTTCCTTTAATTCCTTTATTCTCCTTTGGATGTTCAGTATAACATGGCTAAAAATTTAAACAACAAACATACTCTCACTTTAACTAGGATGTGAAGTTCAAGTAATGTTGACATCCAAACTCAAGCTTATACCATATACAACAAACATATCTACGACAATAATTCATGCCAAGCTTTCCCAAATATGTCATAGATAATATACAATGACAGTTTAAATGAGTGAAGCTACCATAAACATGATCGAACATCATAAGGTAATCATACATTCCAAACAAAGATTAGTTCCCCTACCTTATACCCTTGGTTCTCCTCTACGAAACTCGGCAGTTTCTACTCATCTACATGGTCTAAGATAGTTCCTGCCAGATCTCACAGAATTCATCCCAAACATCTCTACCCTGCAATCTCACTTCTCCTATCTCAACCTCAAATTCTCCCCTCTGCTTTCCCTATTATTTTCCTTCTTTATCATTAAGGGAAGGACCAAAGTTTTATCCTTGAAGCTAGTAGCCCTTATGTTTGGACGTTTCTGTTGGGAACAAGGGTAATAAAGGAGAGAAGAGAGAAATAAACAACACTAAGAAGTATTTGTTTTGGTGCATTTGTAAACCTTATATAAGTTTTCTTATATAGCAAAGTGAAGAACACCATCTCACAATACTAAACAATGTGGGACTAAAAACACACTACAAAAACTTAATCAAACTACACAAAAAAACTAACAATTCTCCCACTTGGAGTTTGATTACCACATAGTGTAATTGCCTTCATCATCAGTTATTCTTGAAGGGCAATTGAGGTACTGCAAAGCCTCAATTTTTCTGTTGTGACAACCTTTGTCAACATATCCGCTGGGTTCTTACTTCCTAGTATCTTCCTCAACGTTAGTACTTCATCCTCAAGCAGAGATCTGATGAAGTGATAACGGAGATCAATATGCTTCGTTCTGGAGTGAAAAGTTGAATTCTTAGCCAGATGTATTGCACTTTGACTATCACTGTGCAAAACAGTCATTTCCTGGATGAATCCCAACTCTGTCAACAATCCTTGAAGCCATATCAATTCTTTGCTAGCTTCTGTTACTGCTACATATTCAGCCTCTGTAGTGGATATAGCAACGATCTTTTGTATTTGTGACATCCAACTAACAGCTGTAGTTCCAACAGTAAATATGTAGCCAGTGGTACTTCTTCGATAATCAATTTCTCCAGCAAAGTCTGCATCTACGTAACCTTGTACTTTTAGTTCACCTTTACTAAAGCACAAACACTTCTCCTTAGTTTCTTGTAGATATCGCAAAATCCATTTCACAGCTTCCCAGTGAGCTTTACCTGGATTTGACATAAACCTGCTTACAACTCCCACTGCATAGCCAATGTCTGGCCTTGTGCATACTGATACGACTGTCGCGGTCATACAAATTTGATTGCAGATATAAATAATGCAGTATAGCTAGGATGTGACTCCTAGGTCGTCTCTCAAGTACCAAATGTGGTTCAGTTTCGGATCAAACACGAAGTGGGGGTGTTATAAAAATTAGGTTTTTGGTACGGGAAAATTAAATTAAAACTGAAATTTAATAAAGCAGAATTAAAAACACTGAAATAAATTTTAAAGACTGTAAAAACTGAGTGGTAAAAGACGGTAAAAATAGAAAACGTAAAATTCATCAAGATTTGAAATTAAAACACGGGAAAATTAAACATACAGAAAACATAAAACATTAAACGCAAAATAAAAGCATGAGTAAAAACAAACCGTAAAAATAAAACTTAAAACAGTAAAAACGAAATTGCTACAGTAAAAACGATTATACAGCAAGGTAAAACAGTAAAAAATAAATCTGGAACAGAAAACTAAAATACAGAAAACGAAAATACAGTACATAGTAAATACAGAAAATAGTAGAAATAGAAAATAAATTTCAGCAGTAAATTTTTACAACAAAAACAGTAAATCTGAAATAGAAAAACTGCAGTACAGAAAATGAAAATACAGAAAACAAAAATACAGAAAATAGTCAAAACAGTAAAACAGTAAAACAGTAAATTTTAGAAAATAAAATTACAACAGTAATTAATAACAATAAATACAGAATTGCAGAATCCAAATAACAAAAATACAGAAACAGTAAAAATGAAATTCAGAAATACAGTAAAATACGTAAAACAGTAAATTTTAAAATATGAAAACAGAAACAGAATTACTGCACCAAAATATAGAAAACCAAATTACAGTAAATAATTCAAAGTGAAATAATTAACAGCAAAGACAAAAGAAATTAATTTGTAGAAAACATAATTCACATATTTAATTACAACAGAAATTAAATTACAACACAATTAAAATACAACAGTAGAAATTAAATTACAGAATCACAATAAAACAATAATAGACTTAAAGTTCAGAAAATTAAATCAAACTGAAATTGATTACAGCAAACAAAAAAAAAATAAAACTGGAACCTTGTGTGTACACCACATCATTCAACCGTATCCTTCCATTCTGCAGTATGCCAGTTGTTCACTCACGTTCCAGCCCCTCTTGCTGGATTTTCCAGCTTATTCCCAAGACCTCTATCTGCTCTACACAGCTCTCTACTCTACTGGAACGTCACGGTTCTTCCCTCTACTTAGAACCAGCCCCTCTCTTTTTATCTTGCAGTAAGTGCCGTCTGTGTCACTTCCTTAGTGCAATTTTCTTCCAAATAATGATAATATTTCTTTTACTTGGTGGCTGGAGCACACACCATATTTTGTTATTGAATGACCCACCACCGTGCTTGATTTCTAAAGAAAGAGAATGCCCACTGCTATTTTTTTATTGTTGGACGTGACACCTACTCCCATTTAGTCAACTTCTTCATTTTTCAGACAAATCTCCAAAATCTTAACTACTTTCCTTCCACACGTCCCTGTACCTATTTCTCCCAGCCAATGAATTTCTTTCTTTTCTCAAGATGGCTGCTCATTCTCCATCATCAAATACCATGGTGGTCCCTTGACTCCAATCACCGTGCATCTCTCCAACCAAACCATGACAAGCACTCTTGTAAATTTCTCCTTTTGCTTGCTTGATTGTGAGTTGTTGCTGTGTGGGTGAAATGTTGGTGCTGGACCAAGGTGTTTGACATCCTCAAAACTTGCTGGACCGTGATGCTTTCTTCACCAGCTCCCAAGCTTCTCTAAAAAATAAAAACAGCAGCTAGTTCTTCCAAAGTGCAGCCGTGAAATCTCCTCCTAGACGTGAGACCTCCTGGTTGTGACAGCAGCAGCCCTCAATCACCGTGCTTCCCATTTCCTTTACGGTGCAGCTCTCCAAATGTTCTCCATGAATATGTTTCTATTTCCTAAGTGGTGGATGGGTTACTTCTTTTCCATGTGGGCCGTCCACTTCCTTCTTCCTTCTTTACGTAAGTTGCAGCCAAAACATAGAGAAAACCATGAGCTTTCTTCCTTCAACGTGGTGGCTGCTCCAAGCTTTCTCCAACCTGCTGCCAAGGTTTCTGGTGCTGCTGCAGCTGTCCGAGAACACCACTCCATCTTCCGCTGGTGGTGGTGCTGCCTAGAAGCTCTTGGAAAGCTTGCATGGATGGAAGTTGCTGCACCGCTTCACACCTTCTGCTCCCAAGCTGGAACGCTTCTCTCTCTGCTGGTTGCTACTGCTGGACGAAGATATTGCACCTCTCAAGCTGCTTCCAGATGCTCCAATTTGAATGCATCCCGTAATAGCACCTCTGGACGCATCTCGTGGCCGTGAGTGCCTCCCAAAACCATTAAAAGTTCAAGTCAAAAGTTGCTTAAGTGTGGAGTGATTTCCGTGTGCAACTTGCATATCTCCTTCAAGCATCTTTTCACTTTGCTGGATGTAACTCTTTTTCAATAATGCAGCACCCCTTTCAAAGGGTAAAATGACCATAATGTCCTCATTGTACATACTTTTTAATGGAGAGTAATTATTTGGCAACCTTCTAAATGTCCAAAATTATTTCCAAAATTTTCCTTGCAATTACTAATGCGAATAATTAGCTCAGATGATTCAATATTAATTAAAATAAAAATTTCCGATCAAATTAATCACAATTATGAAAAACGGGAAAATACTGGACAATTAAGCACAATTCCCTGACTAAATTCGGTACAATAAGCTAAGTGCAGTGAGTAAAATATTGATTCATCACATACCATTGCGTACATCAGACTTCCAATGGCTGAAGCATACGGAATCTTAGCCATAATCTCTTCTTCTTCTTTTGTCTGAGGAGACTGATCCTTGGATAGACGAAAATGACTGGCCAAAGGAGTACTGACTGGTTTGGCCTTGTCCATGTTAAATCTCTGCAAAACACGATTGATGTACTCTGCCTGAGATAACTACAAAACTCTTTTTTGCTTATCTCTCGTGATTTGCATTCCAAGAATCTTCTTTGCTGGGCCTAAGTCCTTCATGTCAAATTCTTTTGACAAATGCATCTTCAAATTTCTGATGTCTGTTATATCTGATCCTGCTACTAACATGTCATCAACATAAAGTAGCAAAATGACATAGCTGGACTTGTACTTCTTGAAGAAACAACAATGATTAGCATTGCACTTCTGGAAACCTTCCTTGTGCATGAAGTTTTCAAACTTTCTATACCACTGTCTTGGAGCTTGTTTCAAGCCATACAGGCTCTTCTTCAATTTGCACACCATGTTTTTCTTCTTTCCTTCTGTCGCAACTGGAATCGCGACGGGACGACGATCCAATAAAATGAGTTTCGAAAAGAGATTTGGAGTCGCCACCATAGTTTATTCTGGAAAACTACGGAAAAACCATAAAATGATAAGGCATGGTCTATTAGAACCAGATTCTTGGTTCGGGAGTCGGTTACGTGTAGGGAAGGTATTAGCACCCTACAACGCCTGCCTTAAGGCAGTACCTTTAATTAAATATGCGAATATGATGTGGTTTTCAAAATGTTTAACTTTCCCTTGAAATTAAAACTCTAAAGAAACAAACAATATTTTTTTAGTTTTTTGGGCCCGACAAGGATTGACCTTGCTCCTACGTATTCTCATTCAGAATGAGAAATCAGGGTTCCGTAGTTCGTTTAGAAACTGTTTGAGAAATTTGTTTGGAAAATTGTTTGAAAATTGATTGAGAAATTGTTTCGGATAAATTTGGATTTTTGGGAGAATGAGCCTGACAAGGACTGGCCTTGCTCCTACGTATCTCCACTTTTGATGGAGAATCAAGGATCACGTAGTTCTGCAGGCGATATTGTTTGAGTTTGAAAAGTAGAAGTTTTTTAGTTTTTTGAGGATTTTTATATTTATTATTTTTTTTTGGTATTTTTGAAGAAAGGGAAAAGGTTTTTGGCACAAGGACGATGCGTGCGATCACACATGTGCCTAAACCTTTAAAACGTGTTTTTGGTATTTTGAAGAAAGAGAAAAGGTTTTTGGCACAAGGACGATGCGTGCGATCACACATGTGCCTAAACCTTTAAAACATATTTTTTGGTATTTTTTGAAGAAAGAGAAAAGATTTTTGGCACAAGGACGATGCGTGCGATCACACATGTGCCTAAACCTTTAAAACGTATTTTTGGTATTTTTTGAAGAAAGAGAAAAGATTTTTGGCACAAGGACGATGCGTGCGATCACACATGTGCCTAAACCTTTAAAACGTATTTTTGGTATTTTTGAAGAAAGAGAAAAGGTTTTTGGCACAAGGACGATGCGTGCGATCACACATGTGCCTAAACCTTTAAAACGTATTTTTGTAATTTTTGATTTTTAATTTTGTATTTTTTTATGTAAATCGAAATAAACAAGTTCAATGGATATAAATAAAACAAAAAGAGTGAGGAAACTATACAAAGGGGAATTGCAGACAATAAAAACCAACTAAGAAAATAAGAGCAAAAACAACCAACAAAAATAGGGGTACAGAGATAAGAACCAGTGTTGCGTGCGGAGTAAAATTGGAGCCCCCTTAGTTTGGGTAATGTCCTTTTTCTCCAACTTTGTATCTGTGAAGAGTGTAAATATGAAAACGGAGGTGCATCCTGAAATGCGTGTCGAGTCCAAATCCTTCTTTACTTTGATTGCAAGGGCTTAAGCTCAAAGAGAAAAGGGTATGAAACATGAAACCAGGGGTGTCAAAAAACGTTCTTTTCATTTTATTTAAACTCCCTCTTTTTAGAAAAGGCCCAAGGTCTCTTCAGCAGGGTTCTGTCTCCACCACTTCATTTGCTTTCATTTGCTCTCACCCAAAATGGAGAGACCCTTCCCCAGAGCAAAGAAAAATGGCGCCTGCCGCACACCCCACCATACCCTTTGCCGAACCAACCACGCCGGCCACCGCAAACCGAGACTCAGGATGGCGCCGATTGCCGTCAAGGTCGTCGCTAGCGGCTGCTCCTCCCTCTCTTCCTCTCGCACGACCCTGATCCGTTAAAGATATACATGGCCAACGCTGGTAATCACCTTGACTCCACCACCGCCAGCGTTGCTTCTGATCCGGCCACTACTGGTGCCTCCGTGGTTCGACTCTGCTCGCGCCGGTGTAACTCCCATCCACCGTTGCCGACGAACACCACTCCTCTCTCTCCTCCCTTCTCTTCTTCACATCATTTATTGATCAATTTAGTATTGAGAAACTCGTGTTCCATCAATGTTTAATCTACTGGGATAAGGAACAATGGGTACGTGTTGTGTTTGAAAGAGTATGAGTATATTAGTTGGCAGGTTTGGGTTCCACAAAGAGAGCACTGGTCCCTAATTGTTGAAAGCCGTGAGGTATGGTTTGGGTTCTGGTGGTTGAGGCCTATGATGATTGTTGTCGGAGGTGAGGTGTTGGGAGTGAAAGGGAAGTTTGGTTGATGGGAGAAGTTGAACTGGATATTGGTTGATGATTGGGTGAGGGGAGTTAGACCGTGGTTGAGAATCCAAGCATGGTGGCTTGTGAGTAAGACAAGGGTTGGAGTGGACAAAGGCTCGAAAAATGAGTGAATGATGATGAAGGTTGGAGATGGTGTACAGATGAAGATGACGAGGTTTAGGGAGATGTGGTGGAGGTAGCGAGTGGGTTGGGAAGAAAAAGAAAGTGGTTTGGAAGGTTACGGGTGTTGATGATGAAAAGGGAGAGGGGTGAAGATGGTGGGCGTTTGGCCGTGAGTGATGAGGAAGAGATGAAGATATGTTGGGGATGATGTATGCAGGTGAAGGTGGAGGTTACGGGTGAAGAGGTGAAGGTCGTGTGAGGTTCAATGGGGGATGATGATCAAGTGTCGGAGGTGATCACGGGTGAACTAGAAGTGTAGTTGGGATGGTTCTCAAGAGCAGAGAGAGTTTGAGATCAGTGATGGCTGGGGAAAACAAGAAGGAAATGGATGCAGATGATGGCCGTGGCAGTGAGGTGTTGAAAAAAAATGCTCAGAGGTGTTGACTGTGGTCCTCAGGTCCGTGAAAATTGGAAGTGGAGGGAAAAGGTGGCCGGATGGAAGGGTATTGGTGGTAGCCGTGAGTGTCAAGATACGACCATGGGTGAATCTGGATTATGGTTGACGATTGCTGGAGGTGGTATTGGGGTGATGATGATAAAGGGGCTGTTTTGGGTGGTTGACTCCTAAGGAAAACGAGATGGAGGTTGGTCGTGATATAAGGTGTTGTATAAAGTGTTGGGGGATGAATGATGGATGGTGGGTTCCCCCGATGAGTGAAGAAGAAACAAATTTTTATTAAAAAAACTTCAAAACCCGTGAGCCTCTCCTCCTATTCAGAAATAATCCGTGAGTACACATTCCATTGCATGCTGAGCAACAGTCCTTGGGCGTGAGAAAATAGGGTAAGGGCCCCTCCATCTTGTCTTCATCTTCATACTGTGGGCATCCTTCTGTGCGTGTGGTATGCTGGATGGTGATGTTCTCTGGTTACAGGTTCAAAAAAACATTGGTTTATTGGTTTCGAATGGGTACTTGATGGATGGAACAAAAGGATGGAAAGGTGATGAAGCAACGGAGGATAGCACGAATTGCTCATTGAGAGGATAAAGAGGTGTTGGAGATGAAGGCCGTGAGGATAGGTTGAAGATGAATCCTGGAGGTGGTACCAGGCTGAGGATAACGATGAGCTCTCGGGAAGAGATAGATGTTGGAGGTGGTGTTCGAGATGAATATCCCGAGGTTGGAAAATGAGGATGATGATCTGGAGATAGTGCTGTTCTTTTTTTCTTTTTGCATTGGGGTTGAGCGGTATTTAAGGGGTGAGGTGGACGAGCGCTCAGGACGAGCGTTGTCTGAGGGGTGAGGTGGACGAGCGCTCAGAATGAGCGTTGAAAAAGGGGTGTTGTGAACGAGCGCTCAGGACGAGCGCTCTGGACGAATGGTAGAAGAGAAATAGGAACGCTGGAGACCGAACGTTCAAAAGAGAAATCGAGCGTTCAAGTGATGACCGAACGCTCATTAAACAACAAAAACCGAACGCTCGAAAAACAATATAACTGAACGCTCACTAACACAAAACACATCAAAACCGAACGTTAACAAACATGACCGAACGCTTGATGATGAGGACGAACGTCCTAACGCACCGAAAAGCCGAACGGTAGAATAGTGTAAAAGGACGAACGGTCGCATAAGGGAGAGGACGAACGGTTGAACAACAGTGAAGAAGGACGAACGGTTGAACAACAGTGGGGAAGGACGAACGGTTGAACAACAGTGGGGAAGGACGAACGGTTGAACAGCTTGGACGAACGGTTGAACAATGGTGAAGGACGAACGGTTGAACAACAGTTTGGACGAACGATTGAACAACAGTGGGGAAGGACGAACGGTTGAACAGTTTGGACGAACGGTTGAACAATGGTGAAGGACGAACGCTTTCAGCAACAGTGAGGAAGGACGTACGCTCAGCAACAGTGAGGAAGGACGTACGCTCAGCAACAGTGAGGAAGGACGTACGCTCATTATTTGGACGAACGTTTGATACCCCTTTTTTTTATTATTTATTTTTTGCTATTTTATTTTATTTTTTAATTTTTGTTATTATATACCCCCTTTTTTTTTGTATTTTTGATATTTATTTCCTTTGTTGGTGAAAATAAATTTTATTTAATCAACCCGGACGAAATTGAGTGTTGACAGCTGCCCCTCTTTACTTAGATTTTACTAGATCATATGATAAACAAAGTTTTCATATTATCAGAGTAAAAGATAAGTAAAGATAGAAATACTAATTTCGTCTGGATTTTAAGATAAACAAGAAACAAACAGCGAATGAAACAAACAAACAAAATTGAGAATTGAAGTGTGACAACCTCGTGGAGGGTGTACCAACGCTACAGATGCAGTGTACGACGAACAACAACAAAACAAATTTTTATGGAAGTAAATTTATTAATCAACCCGGACGAAATTGAGTGTTGCCCCTCTTTACTTAGATTTTACTAGATCATATGATAAACAATGTTTTCATATTATCAGAGTAAAAGATAAGTAAAGATAGAAATATTAATTTCGTTCGGATTTCAAAATACACAAGGAAAAACAGAGAATTTTCAATGACAAAGAAACAGGAACAAACAGGAAATTTTTTTTTGAATTAATTAAAAAAATTTGTTTGTTTTTTTTTTCGTTTTTGTTTTTTTTTTCAAATAAAATGAACAAGATTAAATGAATGAGAAATTTGAATTTGATTGGGTTCGACCATTGTCATGCAGAGGGTCGTTTGAAAAAAATTAAACTCTGTACCTGACCATTGCCATGCAGAGGGTCGAGACAAAATAAAACTGAAAACTGCTTTCGACCATTATCTTGCAGATGGCCGGGATAAAATGGAACTGAAAAAGTGCTTTCGACCATTATCTTGCAGATGGCCAAATTAAAACAAGAGAAAAGTGCACTCGACCATTATCTTGCAGATGGCCGAGATAAAACAAGAGAAAAGTGCTTTCGACCATTATCTTGCAGATGGCCGAGATAAAAAAAAGAGAAAAGGTGCTTTCGACCATTATCTAGCAGATGGCCGAGATAAAATGGAATTGAACAAAGTGCGATCGACCATTATCTAGCAGATGGCCGAGGTAAAACAAAACTGAAAAGTGCGCTCGACCATTATCTTGCAGATGGCCGAGATAAAACAAGAGAAAAGTGCACTCGACCATTATCTTGCAGATGGCCGAGATAAAACAAGAGAAAAGTGCTTTCGACCATTATCTTGCAGATGGCCGAGATAAAAAAGAGAGAAAAGGTGCTTTCGACCATTATCTAGCAGATGGCCGAGATAAAACAAACTGAAATGTGCTTTCGACCATTATCTTGCAGATGGCCGAGATAAAACAAAATTGAAAAGTGCGCTCGACCATTATCTAGCAGATGGCCGAGATAAAATAAAAGAAAAGTGCTTTCGACCATTATCTAGCAGATGGCCGAGATAAAATGGAATTGAAAAAAGTGCGATCGACCATTATCTAGCAGATGGCCAAGGTAAAACAAAACTGAAGAGTGCGCTCGACCATTATCTTGCAGATGGCCGAGATAAAATAAAAGAAAAGTGCGTTCGACCATTATCTTGCAGATGGCCGGGATAAAACAAGAGAAAAGGTGCTTTTCGACCATTATCTTGCAGATGGCCGAGATAAAATGGCAGAGAGAAAAATGTTTGATTGCTTTGAATTTGAAAATTGGAAATGGTTGAAATTTTGAGAAAATTTTTTTTTTGATTTTTGATTTTGATTTTTGATTTTTTTTTCTTTGAAAATTTTGAAATTAAGAAACAAGGTGTTGCATTTTTGTACAAGGATTTGAAATCTTGATATGCAAGAGAAACTTGGTTGATGTAAATTTTGAAATTTGGAGAAGAAAACTTTGATGCATGTTGATTTTTTTTTTGTCTTTTTGAAGGAAGAAAAATTGATGTAATATACATGGAGGGGAAAACTTTGATGCATTTTTTTTGTCTTTTTGAAGAAGAAAAAATGATGAATACATGGAGGCAAATTCAAAGTTGATGAAAATACGTACATGATGTATTGGAAGATTATGAAACTATGACCCTTTTTTTTTGTCAATTTGCTTTCTTTGAAATCATCAAATTCATGACGATCTAGACTTCCAATTTCTTTTCAATGGACGTCCAAATTCTAAAGTCAACTGTGCAAAATGAAGCTTGTGTGCCACGCATTTCTTGACGAGATACTAGTGTGTACATGCTTGATATCAGGGGTTGGAAAAATATGTGGAGGATGATTGGAAGGATTTGGAGAGTACCGGGATGGCTACTTGAGCCTCTTACTCCTTAAAACGGCTACAAAGGCCAATGTGAGGTAGTAGATACCCAGAAGCTGCTCTGGAACATGGTAGAAGTATTGGTATGGACACATGTATCTGAAATGAGAGGGAATAAGTCAGGAATCAGGGAGTGAGAATATCATGTGTGATTTGCAAATTGCCCCAATTCTGGTGGTTTTAGACTTTGAAGTTCGGGGCGAACCAAGATCATGCAAGGCCCAACAAGGGATGCCCCAGTCTTTGTATGAACTTTGAATGTTCAGATGAAAAAATTTGAGATTTTACAAAATTGCTCAATACTCTGAATGGGCTGAAGCATATGAAAGTCACGCCTTGGTTTTGGGCATGAGTCAATTAAGCGAGGTTCCAAAAGAGGTTGCCCCCCACTTTGGGTTTACGAATGATAAGATGGACTCAAAATCATACAAAGCCCCAAAGCGTCTGCCCCTGTTTTGGTATGAACTTTGAATATACAGATGAAACAAATATGAGATTGACAAAGTCGACCAGTATTCTGAATGGGCCGGGCCGAAACATATGAAACTCACGTAGTTGCCCCAGTTTGGAAGAACAGGCGAAAAGGTTATGAAGAGCTTACAAAGTTGCCCCAAGTTTAGGAATCGGGGGAAGAGTTTGGATGGGATTTGAATGTGTTCAGGAATTTGTGATGGATATGAAAAGGATTGGCTTGAAAAAATTGCCCCAAATGGTTCGATTTTCCTTTGTATAATTCTGATCAATAGGGAGTTCCCTTCATCTGAGGACATTTTTTTCATCATTTTTTTTTCTTATTGCATTGTTGGTCATTTTTGTCTTGTCTCAAAATTAAGCTTTATGAAAATTTAAGCAACCAGTATTCAATCTGTGTGGGCTTTTATTGGGCTCGTAATGTGGCTTGGGCTAAAGGGTATTGAAAGAAAAGATATAAAGGCTCAAATAAATTTTTGTGGGTTATATTTTTTTGAACAAGAGTTACCATCTACACCTTGTATCAACTATTCGTCAAAACTGTTTTGACTACTTTGCCCTTTCTCAAATTTCATTCTTTGCTTGCCATCACTTTGTGATTCTTTGCATTTTGCTTCAATTTTGAGGAATTCACTTCATTTGATCACTGAGTGTGTTCCTCTTGCAATTTGAGTTGACTTCTACCGTGATGGTAACCCTTGTTTGGGTAAAATTTTGAAAAGAAATTTCTGATTGGCTCAAATTGGGTATCAAAGGATATATTTTTTTTTTTTTGGATGAAGAAAAATGGCCACACGTCATTTCAAATATTGGTTGTTTCATTTTCAAAAGATTAATTAAGAGACAAAGACTAAATGATCTCAAGAGAGTCATTTTTCATTCCTTTTTTATTTTTTTCTTCTTTTTTTTCCGGGCTTCAGGATCTCCCAAATGAAAGCAGTGGAGGATGGAAAATCTGCCCCAGTGTAAAGCTTGGTGTTTATCATTTGGGCTCAAGAACATGATTGGGCCAATCTATTGGTATAGCGAAGGCTAAAGGGTGATGTTTTCAAGCAATGTACACACAGATATCCCTTAAGAATATGTGATTTGATCATTTGACTCCAGGAGATTATGACATCTATTATATTTTTTTGAAATCTCATAAAATGGATGATTTGCATCGAAAACAAATGACTCAAACTTTTGCGTATTTTTTTGGTTTTATGCATGAAGAAAAATATATGAAATGAAAATGATGATGCTAGTTGAAAAACAGATTCTTTTTTTTTTTGTTTGAAAATTGGGCTTTGCAGATCAGCCTGGAAACTGGACCTTGCGGGCCGATATGGCAAATAGGCTTTGTGAGCCATTGGGGAAATTGGGATTTTTTTTTTTTTGGCCAATGTGGAATCTGGGCCTTGCGGGTCAGTATGGAAACTGAGCTTTGCAGACCAGTATGGGAAATGGGCTTTCTGAGCCTTGCGAGTCAGCATGGGAACTGAGCTTTGCAGGCCAATATCGGAAATGGGCTTTCTGGCTAATGTGGAAATTGAGAGATTTTTTTTTTGTGGCATCTGAGATTTTTTGGCCAATGTGGAAACTGGGACTTGCGGGTCAGTATGGAAACTGAGCTTTGCAGACCAGTATGGGAAATGAGCTTTCTTGGCCATTGGGGAAATGTGATTTATGAGCTGTTGTGGAAATTGAGATTTTTTTTTGGCCCTTGTGGAATCTGGGACTTGCGGGTCAGTATGGAAACTGAGCTTTGCAAGCCAGTATGGGAAATGGGCTTTTGTGGAAATTGGGATTTCTCAGCCAATGTAGCAACTAGGCCTTGCGGGTCAGTATAGGAGCTGAGCTTTGCAGGCCAGTATGGGAAACGAGATTTGAGTGCTAAAATGGAAACAAAGGCTTGGGAACCAGTGTAGAAACTAGGCTTGGTAAGCAATGCAGGAAATGATATGAGAAAATTTTGTTTAGGAAAACGTTTGAAAAATGTTTTTCTTTGACACGGGAAAATCCAGGTCGGATCGGACCCGAGGAGAAGTATCATAGAAGGAAGTTGGACTTACCAGGCACATTGATCCAATGGATCAGATGACCTGAGCCGTGTGAACTTGTCACAAGAAGATGACGAAGAACACAATTTTTTTGCATTTTTTCAAAGTTTATGAAACAAGCTAAAAGAAATTCATTTTTTTTTTAAATTTTTTGTTATGAGAGGATTTCACAAGATTGAACTAAAGAAAATTTTGCAACACCACCAGACTCAATGGGCCAAACATTATTCTTGTTACAACCACGACAAGACTCAATGGGCCCAACACTATTCCTTTTACAATAATGAAAAAAAACTTGAGACAAGAGTCTGAATTCCCTTTTTTTTTGCACAAATATTTATTCACACAAATGAAAAGGGAAATTATGAATTAAAAACACAAAATCTACACAAACAAGGATTTTTTTTTCAAAAATTCAGATGCATCAGTTCAAGAGAAACCACATATGACAAAGGGGCCTAATGGGCTCAAAAACCGTTCATCTTTCATTCTCAGATTTTTTTTTTAAAATTCAAAGAAAATCACACATGACAACTTGAACAAAGGTACAAAACATCATTCAACAGCAAAAATGCGAAAACAAAATATTTTTGACATATTTTCCAAAAGAAGTATACTCGAGAGAAAACCACGAAGGCCATTGGGCCTAATGGGCTCGAGCACTGTTCCCTTTTTTCAATATTTTTATTCTTATATTTATTCAAAATGTAGAAGAAGAAGGAATAAAAATCAAACAAAATGGTGTGATGTGAAATTACAAACATGCCAAAATAATTCTTCACTCAAATTTATATTTCAGAAAGAATTGGGTTCAAAGAAGGCTAACATGGCAATGAGGCCCAATGAACCTGAAAAATGTCCTTTATCATGCAAATGAAAACAATTTTGAACAATTCAAATTTTACATCACTCCATTTATTATTTATTTTTTTTGAAAAATTTCTATTTATCATTTTTGATTTTTTTGTTTCATTATTTTTTTTGGTGAAATCGGATCATCCAAGAAGTCTGGTATTGGGCCGGATCGACCCAACAAAACCCTACCCGTTTTCAGATTTTCAAAATTTTTTATTTTTATTTTTATTATTTTTTTTTGTAAAACTCAGAAAGAAATCAGACCGACACCAGACGGTTGCAGCGACCGGAACTGTAGCCACAGTGGATTTGCTCAGCTATAAAACGGGTACCCCTTCGGCGTCTGAGCGGCATTTTCCCGATCTCGCTCTCTCTCTATCCTTCTCTTTCTCCCTCTTCTCTCTCTTCTCTCTCTTTCTTGAGCGTCTGGATTTCTGCGAGGAGCCTCTGCCCCCGTGTGCTTTCGGAGGCGTCCCAGTGCTGCGACGAGCTTCTGTAAGCCCTTCTGCTTCCAGGTAAGTCCTCTAAGATCTTAATCCTCTTCCTTTCCTTTAAGTTTTTTTTTTCGTTCTTCCTTTTTCCTTTCCTCTTTGATGCTTTCTTTTCCTTTTAACTCTTTAACTTTCTGTTTCTGCTTTCCTTCCCCTCTCCCCTTTCTGTTTTTCTTTCCTTTTCGCCCTTCATTTTTTTTGTTTTTCTGCCCTTTGATGCTTTCTCTGCTTTTTTCTTCTTCCCGTTCCCTTTTATATTTCCTTTCTTTATGCTTTCTGCTCTTTTTCCCTTTACGCTTTCTGTTCTTGCCTTTTACTCTTTAGCTTTCTGCTTCGCTTGCTTTTATTTCCATCTTGCCCTTCTTTGCTTTTCTTTCTGAGTCTTCTTTCTTCTTCCTCCTTTTTTTAATTTTAAAAACTTAAAACACTTAAAAACACAACTGTCTTAACTTAAGGGGTATATAGGCTGGAAACCAGACGTTTATCTCCCTTCGATTGAAGGTATGGCAGAGACAATCGGGTAGAACAACGCCACGTACCCCATAAAAACAGAAAACTTAAAAAGAGAATTTTAATTGTATGAACCGGACATGGACAAATGGACAAGGACAAAAGGACATAGATCCGTTTAGGACCCTCTTGCAAGGACCGTGAAACAGATCCGAGACCAGACACTGAAATAACAAAGACCGACCGGACAAAATAAACTTAAACAAAAACACATAAAGAAAACACTGAAAAAACTTTTTGTTTTATGCTTCCGTTATGTTTTTGTTCTTTTTATTTTTTTTTTTTTATTTTTTTTTTTTTTGAAAACTTAGAGAGGAAAGATGAGCGAGATGGAGATGGAGAGGTACACCGGTCAGCGGTGGCGACCTACTGACGATCAGGTCAGAATGATGACCAATATTTACAATTACGGGGTCACACATCCCAGCAGAGCGCAAGTCGTCGAGATTGCGTCTCGACTAAGGGTTTTCGCAGATGTCAGCGAATACAATGTGCACTGCTGGTTTAACAACCACGGCAATCGGGTCAGGCGCTGGCAAGCGGAGATAGACCCCACTGGCACTCAGTTTTCACAACTGCCGCTATACATGTATGGTAAGCATCCTGATCACCTCCACCCTTTTTTTTTTTTTTTTTTTAAATTTCCCTCTTCATCTTATTATTGACAAAAAATTTTTTGTTTTTTGTTTTTTTTTTGTTTTATTATTATTTTTTTTGGAAAGAATACGACTGGGTGATCATGAGGGCGCCGAGGCTGCTGGACTTGTTCCCCGTTCCGATCATCATCGACGACGATAGGGACACACGACAAATCGCTCCACCCATGCTTCTCACATTCCGGACCAGAGCTCCCTCGACGGAGCTCTCCCTCAGACCACCGCAACCAGCTCGGGAATTTTTTCGCTGAATGCTTTTTTTTTTATTTTTTATTTTCAAGGTCTGTAACTTAACGATCACCAGTGATCGAACTCTGAACACTGTTTATTTGCTTTTGTTTATTTTCTGCTCTTTTTTTTTGTTTGAATTTGAATTTGTGACCTTGCACTTCTTTGTTATATCTGCTTTTTTTTTCTTTTTTTTTTATGCATTTTTATTTTATTTATCAAATGTTAAGATCGTATAAGTGTATCCGACCTTTACTGTAATTTCCTGCTCCGATGATGAAATGAAATTAGATTTTTATGCTTTTTCTTTTTATTTGGTCCAAAGAAAAAAATTCTAATCGAATAAACAAAGAAGAAGAGGACTTTTGAAAAAAATTTACAATGAAGGAAAATAAGGAAAATTAACTTCGAAAAATGAGAACGAGAGTAAAACTCAAAATTATTTGCATGAAACAACGAAGAAATGGGCTCAAGATAAGCCTTTGATGGAAAACATGATGAAATACACGCTGACACCACTGTAAAGATGGAAAACATGCCTCGCAACAAATTCGGGAAAATCTGACACTCTAACCTTGTTTTTGATTTTGCTATTTTCGAAAAAACAGGAGTTTGGCAATTTGCAATAAAGACAAGCGACTCATGATTTTCATTTGTTTTTTATTTGTTTTTTTTTTCTTTTTTTTTTTGACACCCTATTAGGACATGATTTCCAGTAAACCTCGGAGATACCAAGTAATGAAAATTCACATTAAAAGTCATGGATGAAAGTGTGACATCAATGAGCATAAACCTCATAGGAAGACAAATTAAAGCTCGAGCAAAACAACATCAGTTCCAACTTTTACAATAACTTATGCTTCCCTAAATAATCCGAGAGTCCTCTTCACTCGTCCATGGCAATCGTAAAGGTGAACTCATGCCTCGCCACAGTGCTGGATTAACTTTCTTCAAACTTTAAATATCTTGAATGAATCAAAGTTTGCCTTCGCGCTTGAACCACCAGCACTTTTGATGGACGATCGATGGCCACTCCGTGGTAATCACCTTTTGTGTATGTTGTATCATGAGTCCTGAGGTATTGAGGCTTTAAAGACTCCGTGTAACAAGTGGAGACCCACCCTTTTTATGCATAAGACTTGGAAGCAATGTTACATAAGTTATATGAATAGGAGTGAAACTCGTAGGCCTTTTCTCTTCATCAATCGTTTTCTACCCGACAGCTTGGTGGGAAGTTGAGTTTGGGCTGAGTCCAATCTTGTCTCGGAGTACTTTCAAAGGGTAGGACAAACGGTATTTGAGCCGTAGGATGTGATTGAGCTCTTTCTTCTCTCCTTGTCCGAGGCTTAGACCAGACTTGATCACATTCGTTCTCATGGTAAGACCTTGTACAATCTTCTCAGTCTTCACACCAATTTCAATTCTTTCTTGGATTATCGCAAGTTTGAGAAGCTTTAGGAAAACACTGCTCACCATGGTCTTACAGAAGGGTGATTACAGAGTATTTAGGAATGTGTCAACGATCTCGTTGTCAGTTGAAGAGAGAAATGATGGATTAGATGGTGGAAATTGGTGATTTTCCACCATGGAAGCCCTTGGAGCATCTGCTGCAGCGTCACCCCTAGTCTCCTCCCCGTCCAGATCTGCTTTTGCAACCCCTCTGAATCATCTTTTAAAGAGAAGGGTTCAATAATTGAGTTACACGAGCGTCCAATTTTCTGGACGAGCATCCCAATTCTGGACGAGCGTCCACTTTCTAGACGAACGTCCTCTTCTGGACGAGCGTTTCGAGCGTTATGGACGAGCGTGGACGAGTGTCCACTTTCTGGACGAGCGTCTCGAGCGTTCTGGATGAGCGTGGACGAGCGTCCACTTTCTGAACGAGCGTCTACTTTCTGGACGAGCGTCCACTGCGCGCTGAACGAGCGTCACTATGGAACGAGCGTGCGCTCGCTATGTGACGAGCGTCCGCTCACTTGGCGACGAGCGTCCATGCAACACTTTCAAACTTGGCGCTTCATCCACCTTTTATGGCTTTCACAAATTTTCTAGCACCTCAAATTTGTGCCTGACAACCTCAACATTGACTTGGTGAGAAGATTTCAACTCAGGCAGCTTTGTCCTCATCGTGCTCACAATACTTGGCTTAATAATTTCCTCAAAGGACCATGCAAGTGGTTGTCCCCAACTTGTTTCCTCTCTCAAATGTGTTCTCCTTGGTCTTTTGTGGGCTTCATGACCCGAGTCTGCCTCTCACGGCGGAGTGTAATACGAGGAAAGACCAATAAGGAGGGAAAATTTGTGCCACTCAAACTCTATTGTAGTTGTGGTGTGAACAAATCTTCAAGTCATTGTAAGGCGCTTAGGGCCTCTAAGATTAAGCTCATTTGTTCCTTTAGTTGTTGGATATCGACTTTCATTCCCCTTTTTTTTGGTTCTCCAAGATTTGTGAACTGGTTCGAGTCCTTTAGGGTATCTTAGATGTTTAGCTGTATTTTAGTTTTTTTTTTTTTTGAATGAAAAGAACACACAACGCAGTTTAAAATCTCTAGTCAGAAATTATAAAGCTGTGAAAATAATTGCCCCGGTATAATTTGGAAATTAACACGAAACTGAGTCAATAAGGTGATTCATCATTCAGAAGTTCCCAAAATGCGAGACATAGGAATTCTTGGTCAACCATCGCAGGCTTTAGTCATCACATTCTTCATTTGTCTGATCAGCTTCTTGCAGTAATTGAGGAATGTTTCAATCCCCTTAGGCGGGTTGATGATTGATATTACAGACTCAGCATCAACTAAGAACTTAAGGACGTTTTCAATGGCTCCATTGGCAAGGGAAGCCAGCTGTGAGAGACTTCTCTTCCAATTCTTTTAACTTGTCCTTGTTCAACGACATATTCTTTCTTCATCTGACTAATCAATCTTTTATGTCCCCTCTTAGCTAAATGGAAACATTCCTTCTCTAGTTTTGTCATTGCTGCTTCTATCCACTGCTCATCATTTCGAAATTTCTTTTCGCAATTTGGGTAAGGGAAATTAATTACAACTTGATTGTCTTAACCCTTTCTGTGATTCATTGGCTAAGGGAAACTTTCATTAACAGTTCATGATCTTGGGCCTTTCATTGAAGCGAACAACATTGCCCCCAATTGTCTTTAACTTGATGGAACATTTCAACGAAGATTCATTCCTCATATGATCTGCAATGTGGCGAGAGATGCAGGTGTTAGCGATCCTCTCAGGATACTCAAATTATTTTTTGCGCTAACACAGGATTGCAATTAATACAACACCTAATACCCATGAGGGGTACATTAGGATACCTCCCGCAATGATATGTAATCTGCGATCTATGCTCCCAAGGGACACACCATTTAACTTGTTCTTCATTTAAACTTGCACAAAGTTGCGCCCATTCATTTACTCTTTTCACATGTGGTTCACAAGGAACAGCCTAAGACAAGCGCAAAAGTGCCTAAAAGTCACTTCTTTTTCCAATGGTGACCCATGTTCACCTGACTGAGTACCTGTGATAGACTTTTTTGTACAAAATCCAATTTTCTCTCGGGTAATCGTTTACAACGTCCTTGTAATCGATTACATACTACAATAATTCGACCATGGGGTACAGGGAATTTAAGGCGTCTCAGTCTCACGGGAAATGAACCACAAATACACCACTGGTAGACAACATAACATCTTTCCCTCTTTAAGTTCGTAACAACGATTAAGGGTCCCATAAACTTCAGCCAGGACGGGACATGGGTATATTGCCCGATTTAGTTGTATAGAGCTTTGGCCTCAAGACTTGCGTTTAATATTTTCCCAAATTCTTCCCCTCTGACAAACTCACCAAATTCTTATACCCCTTGACTCAAATTCCATGTTAATTTCCATTTTTAGCTTAAGGGCCTTAATCACAACTTTATAATTTTTGACTAGAATCCACAAAAATGTGACAAGACTATGAAGAAAAACAATGAGCGAAGAAAAAGGAAAAAGCAAAAGAAAAAAAGATAAAAAGATATGATGATATGTACAAGGTGCGTGATTTTTATTAAACGAACATGAGGGTTATAGGAAAACACATTTCTCCCTTTTGTGCCTTATCAAAGGTTGAATGACAAAAGTTCTAAGGCCAAATATATGCACTCACAAGGATAGCTCCCTAATGCTTAAATCAGGCCACCAGAGCTATGGCTCTTTTCACTGTTTCTCCACAACAGTCAGAGTAATCAACTAGATGTGGAGACACAAATGAAAAGAACAGACTCTGGCTGGGGTTCTCACGATAGCCAAACAGGAAGTATGTCCCAAATGACACCGCTACACAACCCCTCTATTTCTAAGTTGCGCTCAGACCCGGGTATAGGGCCCCACTCATGATATGCATATTGTGTGTGTGTGAAGGGAGAATGCAATCGTACACCCCAAACCCTCACCTGCAAAACAACCAGAAAATTCCCAGGCAAATATAACATGTTTTCTACCCTAGGGTTCAATAATCAAAACAAACACACATACAATTATGACAAAAATCAAACAAAGATAAAGAAAAAGAAAGGGAAGAAAAACACAAAGAAAAACCACATTGAAATCGCACATCTAATTAAATGGCCTGACTCTCTGAGAATCCCCAGCGGAGTCGCCATCTGTCGCAACTGGAATCGCGACGGGACGACGATCCAATAAAATGAGTTTCGAAAAGAGATTTGGAGTCGCCACCATAGTTTATTCTGGAAAACTACGGAAAAACCATAAAATGATAAGGCATGGTCTATTAGAACCAGATTCTTGGTTCGGGAGTCGGTTACGTGTAGGGAAGGTATTAGCACCCTACAACGCCTGCCTTAAGGCAGTACCTTTAATTAAATATGCGAATATGATGTGGTTTTCAAAATGTTTAACTTTCCCTTGAAATTAAAACTCTAAAGAAACAAACAATATTTTTTTAGTTTTTTGGGCCCGACAAGGATTGACCTTGCTCCTACGTATTCTCATTCAGAATGAGAAATCAGGGTTCCGTAGTTCGTTTAGAAACTGTTTGAGAAATTTGTTTGGAAAATTGTTTGAAAATTGATTGAGAAATTGTTTCGGATAAATTTGGATTTTTGGGAGAATGAGCCTGACAAGGACTGGCCTTGCTCCTACGTATCTCCACTTTTGATGGAGAATCAAGGATCACGTAGTTCTGCAGGCGATATTGTTTGAGTTTGAAAAGTAGAAGTTTTTTAGTTTTTTGAGGATTTTTATATTTATTATTTTTTTTTGGTATTTTTGAAGAAAGGGAAAAGGTTTTTGGCACAAGGACGATGCGTGCGATCACACATGTGCCTAAACCTTTAAAACGTGTTTTTGGTATTTTGAAGAAAGAGAAAAGGTTTTTGGCACAAGGACGATGCGTGCGATCACACATGTGCCTAAACCTTTAAAACATATTTTTTGGTATTTTTTGAAGAAAGAGAAAAGATTTTTGGCACAAGGACGATGCGTGCGATCACACATGTGCCTAAACCTTTAAAACGTATTTTTGGTATTTTTTGAAGAAAGAGAAAAGATTTTTGGCACAAGGACGATGCGTGCGATCACACATGTGCCTAAACCTTTAAAACGTATTTTTGGTATTTTTGAAGAAAGAGAAAAGGTTTTTGGCACAAGGACGATGCGTGCGATCACACATGTGCCTAAACCTTTAAAACGTATTTTTGTAATTTTTGATTTTTAATTTTGTATTTTTTTATGTAAATCGAAATAAACAAGTTCAATGGATATAAATAAAACAAAAGAGTGAGGAAACTATACAAAGGGGAATTGCAGACAATAAAAACCAACTAAGAAAATAAGAGCAAAAACAACCAACAAAAATAGGGGTACAGAGATAAGAACCAGTGTTGCGTGCGGAGTAAAATTGGAGCCCCCTTAGTTTGGGTAATGTCCTTTTTCTCCAACTTTGTATCTGTGAAGAGTGTAAATATGAAAACGGAGGTGCATCCTGAAATGCGTGTCGAGTCCAAATCCTTCTTTACTTTGATTGCAAGGGCTTAAGCTCAAAGAGAAAAGGGTATGAAACATGAAACCAGGGGTGTCAAAAAACGTTCTTTTCATTTTATTTAAACTCCCTCTTTTTAGAAAAGGCCCAAGGTCTCTTCAGCAGGGTTCTGTCTCCACCACTTCATTTGCTTTCATTTGCTCTCACCCAAAATGGAGAGACCCTTCCCCAGAGCAAAGAAAAATGGCGCCTGCCGCACACCCCACCATACCCTTTGCCGAACCAACCACGCCGGCCACCGCAAACCGAGACTCAGGATGGCGCCGATTGCCGTCAAGGTCGTCGCTAGCGGCTGCTCCTCCCTCTCTTCCTCTCGCACGACCCTGATCCGTTAAAGATATACATGGCCAACGCTGGTAATCACCTTGACTCCACCACCGCCAGCGTTGCTTCTGATCCGGCCACTACTGGTGCCTCCGTGGTTCGACTCTGCTCGCGCCGGTGTAACTCCCATCCACCGTTGCCGACGAACACCACTCCTCTCTCTCCTCCCTTCTCTTCTTCACATCATTTATTGATCAATTTAGTATTGAGAAACTCGTGTTCCATCAATGTTTAATCTACTGGGATAAGGAACAATGGGTACGTGTTGTGTTTGAAAGAGTATGAGTATATTAGTTGGCAGGTTTGGGTTCCACAAAGAGAGCACTGGTCCCTAATTGTTGAAAGCCGTGAGGTATGGTTTGGGTTCTGGTGGTTGAGGCCTATGATGATTGTTGTCGGAGGTGAGGTGTTGGGAGTGAAAGGGAAGTTTGGTTGATGGGAGAAGTTGAACTGGATATTGGTTGATGATTGGGTGAGGGGAGTTAGACCGTGGTTGAGAATCCAAGCATGGTGGCTTGTGAGTAAGACAAGGGTTGGAGTGGACAAAGGCTCGAAAAATGAGTGAATGATGATGAAGGTTGGAGATGGTGTACAGATGAAGATGACGAGGTTTAGGGAGATGTGGTGGAGGTAGCGAGTGGGTTGGGAAGAAAAAGAAAGTGGTTTGGAAGGTTACGGGTGTTGATGATGAAAAGGGAGAGGGGTGAAGATGGTGGGCGTTTGGCCGTGAGTGATGAGGAAGAGATGAAGATATGTTGGGGATGATGTATGCAGGTGAAGGTGGAGGTTACGGGTGAAGAGGTGAAGGTCGTGTGAGGTTCAATGGGGGATGATGATCAAGTGTCGGAGGTGATCACGGGTGAACTAGAAGTGTAGTTGGGATGGTTCTCAAGAGCAGAGAGAGTTTGAGATCAGTGATGGCTGGGGAAAACAAGAAGGAAATGGATGCAGATGATGGCCGTGGCAGTGAGGTGTTGAAAAAAAATGCTCAGAGGTGTTGACTGTGGTCCTCAGGTCCGTGAAAATTGGAAGTGGAGGGAAAAGGTGGCCGGATGGAAGGGTATTGGTGGTAGCCGTGAGTGTCAAGATACGACCATGGGTGAATCTGGATTATGGTTGACGATTGCTGGAGGTGGTATTGGGGTGATGATGATAAAGGGGCTGTTTTGGGTGGTTGACTCCTAAGGAAAACGAGATGGAGGTTGGTCGTGATATAAGGTGTTGTATAAAGTGTTGGGGGATGAATGATGGATGGTGGGTTCCCCCGATGAGTGAAGAAGAAACAAATTTTTATTAAAAAAACTTCAAAACCCGTGAGCCTCTCCTCCTATTCAGAAATAATCCGTGAGTACACATTCCATTGCATGCTGAGCAACAGTCCTTGGGCGTGAGAAAATAGGGTAAGGGCCCCTCCATCTTGTCTTCATCTTCATACTGTGGGCATCCTTCTGTGCGTGTGGTATGCTGGATGGTGATGTTCTCTGGTTACAGGTTCAAAAAAACATTGGTTTATTGGTTTCGAATGGGTACTTGATGGATGGAACAAAAGGATGGAAAGGTGATGAAGCAACGGAGGATAGCACGAATTGCTCATTGAGAGGATAAAGAGGTGTTGGAGATGAAGGCCGTGAGGATAGGTTGAAGATGAATCCTGGAGGTGGTACCAGGCTGAGGATAACGATGAGCTCTCGGGAAGAGATAGATGTTGGAGGTGGTGTTCGAGATGAATATCCCGAGGTTGGAAAATGAGGATGATGATCTGGAGATAGTGCTGTTCTTTTTTTCTTTTTGCATTGGGGTTGAGCGGTATTTAAGGGGTGAGGTGGACGAGCGCTCAGGACGAGCGTTGTCTGAGGGGTGAGGTGGACGAGCGCTCAGAATGAGCGTTGAAAAAGGGGTGTTGTGAACGAGCGCTCAGGACGAGCGCTCTGGACGAATGGTAGAAGAGAAATAGGAACGCTGGAGACCGAACGTTCAAAAGAGAAATCGAGCGTTCAAGTGATGACCGAACGCTCATTAAACAACAAAAACCGAACGCTCGAAAAACAATATAACTGAACGCTCACTAACACAAAACACATCAAAACCGAACGTTAACAAACATGACCGAACGCTTGATGATGAGG
This sequence comes from Vigna angularis, assembly GCF_016808095.1. Classification (NCBI taxonomy): domain Eukaryota; kingdom Viridiplantae; phylum Streptophyta; class Magnoliopsida; order Fabales; family Fabaceae; genus Vigna; species Vigna angularis. The sequence continues at coordinate 22,569,295 of NC_068979.1, read as the reverse complement.
ACGAACGTCCTAACGCACCGAAAAGCCGAACGGTAGAATAGTGTAAAAGGACGAACGGTCGCATAAGGGAGAGGACGAACGGTTGAACAACAGTGAAGAAGGACGAACGGTTGAACAACAGTGGGGAAGGACGAACGGTTGAACAGCTTGGACGAACGGTTGAACAATGGTGAAGGACGAACGGTTGAACAACAGTTTGGACGAACGATTGAACAACAGTGGGGAAGGACGAACGGTTGAACAGTTTGGACGAACGGTTGAACAATGGTGAAGGACGAACGCTTTCAGCAACAGTGAGGAAGGACGTACGCTCAGCAACAGTGAGGAAGGACGTACGCTCATTATTTGGACGAACGTTTGATACCCCTTTTTTTTATTATTTATTTTTTGCTATTTTATTTTATTTTTTAATTTTTGTTATTATATACCCCCTTTTTTTTTGTATTTTTGATATTTATTTCCTTTGTTGGTGAAAATAAATTTTATTTAATCAACCCGGACGAAATTGAGTGTTGACACCTTCTGAAAAGCCTTCAGGCTGGTGCATGTAAATCTCCTCATCTAGATCTCCATGAAGAAGCAGTCTTCACATCTAATTGCTCTAGGTAGAGTTCCTCACTAGCCACAATACTTAGCACAGTCCTGATAGTATTGAGCTTGACAACTGGAGCAAAGATTTCAGTGTAGTCAACTCCTTCTTTCTGCTGAAATCCTTTGACAACCAGTCGAGCCTTGTATCGCTTGGAACCATCATGGTCTTCCTTCACCCGATACACCCATTTGTTGTGAAGTTCTTTCTTTCCCATAGGTAACTCAACTAGTTCCCATGTCTGATTTGAGATCAAAGACTTTATCTCGTCTTTCATAGCAAGCTCCCACTTGTCGGCATCCGTGGTTTGACAAGCTTCCATATAATCTTCAGGCTCCCCTCCATCAGTCAGTAACATGTAGTCTATGTATCTCCTGTTAGGCACATGGGGTCGAGAGGATCTTCTCAATACAGGAATTGGAGTAGGAGGTTCTGATTGCTCATTGTTTTCTTCATTTGATTCCTCTGGCTGAGGATTCCTCAATATAGGACTTTCTAGGATATCTTCCACCTCTGCATAAACTGGTCCACTCGTTTCTGAGTTTCTGGTGCCAGTATTATGCATGTCCTTGTACATCACTTTTTCATTGAAGATTACATCTCTGCTGCGGATCATCTTTTTGTTTTCATCATCCCATATGCGGTAGCCAAACTCATCTTCACCATAACCAAGAAAAGTACACTTCTTTGATTTTGGATCAAGTTTATTTCTAACTTGATCGCTGATATGCACATATGCTACTGATGAGTGCATATTTATGCCCACATTTATGCTTTAAAATTAAATTTTTGATGAAATTCATGTGCTTGAATGATTGATTTAAAGAGGATTTGTGGTGATTGGAATTGTTGGGTTTGGGAATTAAAGAGACGTAAAAAGTGAGTTTTAGCGCATAAAATATTCTTGGATGTTCTTACGTTTATTTGTTCAGCTGAAATTGTAAGTTCTATTGGTCCAAATGGCAATTCAAGGCCCAAAATCAGGTTTTATTTGGAAGATAATGTACAGATGGGCCAAACAGACAACTTTTACCCTTGCACCTCCCAATTTCCCTACATACACTCTTATTTCTGAAACAGACCAAACAACCAGGCCCAATACTAAGCCAAACAGTAACCCTATTCTAAATACACCTCCTAAATTTCCCTACCCATACCCCTCCTAAGCCAAATTTCACCAGATCATGCCACGTGGCAGTCCACCACTAACAGATTGAACCACTCAGATGATGCCACATCACTGATCCTTGCACTCACTAGTAAACCAATCAGAACACGCCACCTCAGCCCTAACACATGAGCATCATCTTCCACCCACTGAAACCCTAGCGTCGCCGCGTCGCTCCGTCACCGGACAGCCACCATCATTCTCGCGCTTCCACCGTGACCACCACCTCTTCCGCTTGAAACCTCCATCTCCATGCTGCCGTGAAGCCGCCACGCACTCCTCCTCCGAAATCGTCGCCACGACCAACATCCATTGACGCACAACAACGACTCTCATCACCAAATCGTGCCACTGGAAGTAACCACCACGCCGCAGATCCAAACAACGCCACCGCCTCTCGCGATTCCTTTTATCGCGCCTCTACGAGTTCGCGTCTCGACCACCATCGCATAACCATCTTCATCTTCTCATCCACGCTTCTCGCGTACCATTGACGCAACCATCAACACCAACACAATGCTTCCATCGTCCGCAAGCACCTCCTCCAAGCTAGCATCCAAAACGACCACCACCTGCACTCAGAAAAACCACACAGCAAAAACTAGAACAGAAATCGTTGTCTCCACCGTGGCAGCCTCCACATTCTCGAGCCTCCATGTTTTCAGCAAGAACGGCAGCGTTGGAAGCCTCTCCTCTTTTCCTCACGGCGGCGTAGGCGCAGGGGCAAGCCCTTTTCCCAAATCCGAACCCTAATTTGGGAGAAAGAGGGAAGCCACGTCTCAGTCCCTCATTGGGCACGTTTCTCTGGTCAAAAGTGGTCAATGTTGTTTGAATTTGGTCAAGGGTACTCAACTGAGGGGCTTTCTTGCAATTTCAGAAATTCAGAAGGGGCTAAAGTGCAGATAGAGGAAATTTCATGGTATTTGTGCAATTTTGGAAAGTCAAAAAAGATAAAAAAATAAAATTCAGTTGTTGAATTAATTTAATTTGGGAATATCAACAGAAAATATCTTCCAAATAATGTTATGATTATTTAAATCTTTTAGTTATTTGGAAGATATAAGATAAAAGATTCTATCAACTAAATATTCAGAGTGCAAGACCAATCAAGCCTATATAAAGAGACCTAGGGGACTTAACTTCACTGAATTCATTCATTCTCTCATACTTCTCTCTCTCTCTCTTATTTCATCTTGTATTCAACTCCATTCATGGAGAGCTAAGCATCTAGGGCTATTATGCTGTAATTTCGTTATGGATTCTGAGGTTAGATTGAGTTAATGCAATTGTTTATTTTGATTATTGATTTAAGTTGTTCTCTCTCTATGTCTTTCATCTCTCTATCAAATTACAAGCAAATATTTTTGCATCATAATGTATTTGAATCTACATGCATATTGATTATATGAGTTCTAGGGTTTCTAGGTTTAATTGAGAATCTACTTTGATTTAATTTAGGAACTTTCATATGATTAATTGGTTTTTACTATCAATTGAGAATGTACTTTGATTGGTAGTAATAATTTCAACTATAATCAATTGAGAATTTACTTTGATTGATTAGTTTTTAATTTGGTTAGGCGATTTAAGAATAGACATGATTAAACACAATAGGATTTGATTGAGAATGTACTTTGGTGGAATTCATTGTCAATAATCTAGAAAGGTTTTGCATTTGATTGAGAATTTACTTTGGTTAAATGCATGATTGCCCTCAAATTAATTAAGAATGTACTTTAAATAATTTGAAACTTAAATAATAATCAATTGAACAATTATCTGTGAATAACCGATGATGAATCTATCTTGGAAAAGCAGTGGAATTAGCCTATTTAATCATAACTATTTTTAAGTTTCTTACTTATTCTTTAAACATTCTTCAACCATTACTTTTATTCATAAGCATTGCATAACATTCATAAGAGTCAGATATTCGAAAGCAATTCCGTGTTCGTAGGGAGACGACTCAGGGTTACTTTAGCCCTATCTACTTTCTTGGATACTACTTGGCAATACTGAAGTTGCCTTGAAAAGTAGTATTAATTTGATAGCTTCAACGACAGGGTATCAGCTACACAGCTGAAAACTCTAAGATGTGAGAGTTTTACCTCTTTTCCGCTTCATACCTCTTCCGGTATCTTGTGCTCCAATGGTACCGATGGACTTCGGTTGATCAAGTAAGCTGTTGTGTTGACTGCTTCTGCCTAAAACTGTTTTGGTAAGCCTGACTGTACACGCATGCTTCTGGCTCTTTCAGTCAACGTTCGATTCATACGCTCAGCTACACAATTGTGTTGAGGCGTACCTGGCACGGTTCTCTCCATTCTGATTTCGTGCTCATAGAAAAACTTCTTGAATCTAGTGTCTACATACTCACCACCATTGTCGGATATGAGCTTCTTAATCTTCAATCCTTTCTTATTCTTCACCATAGCTTTCCAAATCTTGAAAGCTTCAAATACTTCAGACTTGTGTTTCAGAAAGTAAACTCATACCTTTCTGGAGTGATCATCAATAAAAGTCACGAAGTATTGCTTCCCACCAACGGATGGGACAGTCATTGGTCCCCAAACATCAGAGTGGATAAGCTCAAGCTTCTCTTTCTTTGGGGTTCTTCTACTTGTCTGAAAGTTGACTCTCTTCTGCTTTCCAAGTATACAGTCTTCATACATGTCAATTTCTACTGACTGAAGACCTGGTAACTTTCCTTTTGAGTGCATGACCTTCATCCCTTTCTCACTCATATGCCCAAGTCTTTGGTGCCATAAATTGGGATTTTCATTTGCTGCAACTACAATCAAATGACATGCTCCTGCTGTCTTGTAAAGAGTACCACTCTTTTTGCCTCGAGCAATTATCATCGCACCCTTTGAAATCTTCCAAACATCACCGTGGAAGATTGTCGTGTAGCCTTCACTGGCTAGCTCGCCCACTGAGATTAAGTTCTTCGTCAGGTTAGGAATATGTCTTACATTTTTCAATTCCCATACAGACCCATTTAACTTAATCTTTACTACACCTTTACCTACAATCTCACATGACTGTTCATTACCAAGGTAAACCTTACCAAGGTTTCCAGGAACATAATTCTCGAATAGTTATTTCTGTGAGGATGCATGGAAGGATGCTCCAGAGTCTAACACCTAAGACTCCTCCTTGTTTTCCAACGAACATATCAGCGCATCATCTTCTCCTGAGGTCGCAGTAACGTTTGCTTCATCTTTCACCTCCTGTTTCTTCGAGGCACTCCTGCATTGATTTTTGTAGTGACCAGTCTTCCCACAATTCCAACATTCGATAGTTTTGGATTTGTTAGAGCTTTGATGATTTCTGGATTTAGACTGCCTCTCCTTTGATTTGCCGCATCCGATTCCTCTGGTTGAACTTCTACCTCTTGACTCTGTATGCAATACTGAAGAGGTTGTTGATTCACCCGTCTCTATCCGACGGACTTCTTCACTGAGGACTAAGTCACGAACATCATCAAACTTTAACTTGTTGCTTCCTGAGGAGCTACTCACAGCTGTGACAATAGCACTCCAACTTTCTGGTAGGGAAGAAAGAAGTATTAGAGCTCGTACTTCTTCTTCGAAATTGATTCCAACTGAACTCAACTAGATTGTAATTGTGTTGAGTTCGTTTATATGTTGCGCTGTTGATGCGCCTTCTGTCATCCGTAGGTTGAACAACCGCCTCATCAAGTGAACTTTTTTTGCGGCCGACGGCTTTTCGTACATGCTGGAAAGGGCCGCCATAAGACTAACTGTAGTCTTTTCTTTTGAAATGTTGAAAGCAACATTACGAGATAACGTCAAACGGATGGCTCCGAGAGCTTTTCTATCTAGAAAGCTCCACTCATCTTCCTTCATAGCTTCTGGTTTCCTGCCTGTGAGAGGTTCTTGCATGCCTTTCTGATACAGGTAGTCCTCTATTTGCATCTTCCAAAAGCCGAAGTCTGCATCATTGAACTTTTCAATCTTCATTTGCCTTCGTCCATTGCCATTGCTCCTACTGCTTTTGAAGAAAAGCCCCCAGTAGTTCTCTAAATTGAGATCCCAAGAACAAGAGAAATTTTTTTTTTCTGATGTGGAAGATCAGACGCAGCTGCAGCCACAGAGCATACTAAGAAAATTTACTCTGACCAAATCTTTTCTAATGTGGAAGATCAAACGTTGTTGCAACCACAGAGCATACTAAGAAATGGGCTCTTGATACCAATTGTTGGGAACAAGGGTAATAAAGGAGAGAAGAGAGAAATAAACAACACTAAGAAGTATTTGTTTTGGTGCATTTATAAACCTTACATAAGCTTTCTTATATAGCAAAGTGAAGAACACCATCTCACAATACTAAACAATGTGGGACTAAAAACACACTACAAAAACTTAATCAAACTACACAAAAAAAACTAACAGTTTCTAACCAAGGAGGAACCAATTTCCTTAATCTAAGCTTAATTGTTTACCGTAGTTTCATTTCAAACTGTGCAAGTTTTATTTCGTTTAGTTTATACAAAGAAAGTCTTGATATGAAGTAAAGGTGTCAAAGAATGCTACGGTGGAAGAAGACAACACACTTTGTGTGGGGAAACGGAGGAAATAATGCAAATGTGTGGAAAAAGAAAGATTAAACATTTAAGGAGAACATAAGGATAAGCTACGGTCTTTAATGGCCAAAAACAAAAGATTAAGTGTACTGTACCAAAAAAATATATATATACTGTATTGAATGTGTATTCTGACTTAATAAAATACCATAACACTATACTACTAACTTATTAAAATAAAATTTTACTAACCGATTATACATCACTTGTGAAGGAACAAAAATATATATAATAATATTTTGAGATCCAACATCGAAAGTCGAGCTGACGTGTCAATGTTCATGTTGAGTCAGTCTGGATTGATGGTCGAGTAGAGTTGATCTAGGCTAAAAGTCAAGCTAAATCAACCTATACAAATGGTTGAACCAAGTTGGCTTGATATTAATAATCTAAACTACTTTTTATTACTACATCACACCACTGCTAATGTCATTGCCACAATCATTGTCGTCCCTTTCATCGTGGTTACAACGGCAGAGAAGAAAGAAGGGAGTGAAAACACTCTAGAAGAAAAAAGAAAAGAGAAGATATTGTAATAAGAAGAAAGAAATGTGAAAGATATTGTATGCATAACGAAAAGTTTATTCCGAAAAATTTGCGGAACATATGATTTGAAAGTCATTTGCTAAAATGATTATTTTAAAAAGTCTAGTTTGTGTGAAAAATTGTAGAGGTGCAACAAGTAAAACGTCACTTCATGTTTGGATTGGCCCCAACTTGTATTTAAATTGAAAATGGGACGGGACGTTTTACCGTGTACCTCCTAGCTTTCATATTGAACTTTCAATTTTTCTTAAACTTCCTTTTATACCCTATGAGAAAAACACTCAATAAATTTTAGGTTTAATAGTCTATTTTGTCCTCAGTTTTGTTGAATAATGTCAATTCATTCCCTTGTTTTAAAAGTGTTTGAAATTGGTCCTCACTTATTAAATTTTGCGTCAAAATCGTCCACTCCATTAAATAAAAACAAAGTTAAGGAATTCATTATCTGGCATAATGCAGTGGTAACGTGTCATCTTTATATTGTATGCGTGGTGACGTGTTACATAGTTAGAGGTTAAGCTGGATATTAAATATTGAGTATTTGAAATTGAGGAAAAATCGATTTAGAGCATTTTCATTTTTGCTAATCACACACGTCTCCCCCACCTACACAAATTCAGCACCATTCATCACTCCGCGCACATTGCACAATTCCACACACAAAAATCCCTTCTCCTCACTTCCTAATAGCACACAAATACTTCATCACCTCCATTCACCCAAACCCCAAACCCACACAGCACCTCCACAGCTACCAATCAAAGACAATTTTTTCTAGGTTTGGATTTGGAAGGGAAAGTTGCAGACTGCCCAAATCCACACAGAAAAATCTCTTCACCTCTCTTCTTGAACCATCCACGAACCAATAGCACACACATTTCATCACCTCCATTCACCCAAACCCAGCCCCATGCAGCACCTCCACAGCCACCAATCAAAGACAAATGTTTCTAGGTTTCAATTTGGAAGGGAAAGTTGAAAGAGAATGTTCCGAATTTTTATAGGTTTGGATTTGGAAGGGAAAGCTGAAAGAGAAGGTTCCCAAATTGGGAAGTGAATCAAAGACAAGATTCGGCCGCCCCATCTTCCCGGGACAGATTCAGTGAATGTCATGTAATTTTACTCAATTTTCATGCATTGAATGAACAATAAAAAAACCAGTTAAAAATTGAGCAAAATTACTGTAACCTTTTTTGAAAAAAATCACTTAATTCGTCCCCATCTTCCCCCACTGATCCCAGCCCTCTCCGCCCTCCACCTCCTCCCGCACCAACTTCATCCTCATCCTTCATGCTTTATCTTCTTCTTACATAGTTCCATAGTCCTTTCCCGAGTCTTCATCTTCTTCTTCCTACATGGCCTGGTTGAGGAGCTGTGAGGGCGTGGGCATGAAATCTTGGTGCAATCTGGATTGGGCGACGGAGGTAGAGGCGAAACGATAATGGGTGGTGGTTGTAGTGTGATGAAAGAGGGGGCGAACAATGGCGTATTTGGAAAGGTGAGTAAGAGACAATAACAATTCTCTCTTCTCTCGCACAAATGCAAAATGCCCTAAATCAAATTTTCCCTAATTAAAAAAACCCTATCTTTAATATCCAGCTCAACCTCTAACAACGTAACACGTCACCCCGCATACAATATAAAAATGACATGTTACCATTGCATTCTGCCAGATAATCAATCTCTTAACTCCGTTTGTTTCTATTTAATGGAATGGACGATTTGGACTCAAAATTTAATAAGTGAGGACCATTTTCAAACACTTTTAAAACGAGGGACTGAATTGACATTATTCAACAAAACTGGGGACAAAATAGACTATTAATTAGTGCCGTCAAAATGGGTCGAAACCCATGAGCCAACCCGGCTCATCACGGGTTTGAGCCGGGTTGCGTTGGAAAAAAATGCAAAATTTTTTATGCGAGCCAATTTTGACCCGGCTCACTAAGAACCCGGCTCACACGGGTTGAACCCGTGGTGGGTCGGGTTGGCTCACCAACCTACCTATTTCTTTTTAATTAAATTAATTATTCAAATCCTATTTTTTATTGAAATCAAATTAATTATTCAAAATGCACAACCTTTACTTAGCAATAGAGCCTTTCGCGCTGCTGTCTTTCCAAAAGTTCCGATCTGGAAATAAAACCCTAAGATTATAGATTGGATAATATTATAGATGGAGATAAAGAAGAAGATGCTTCAAGAGAGCATAATACTCAATTTAATAGATGGATAATTCAGGAATATATAATTTGTTTTATCTTATTTTTAGACCTATCTACAAGCATGACAGTTTTATCTTAAGCTATACATTTTTGTTAACGGCTATATGTAAAATTTTATGCTTGATAGCTTATAATATATATAACAATATATTTCTTTTGTTTCATTTTCTTTTATATCAATTGGTCCAATTATTAGTGTTTCAATTTGATCGATCAAAGTAACATGTTATAAGAATCTGAGAAGAAGATGGTGAAAAAAAAGTTAATTAAGTGAGCCAATGAGCCAACCCGTTTAGCCCACCAACCCGTGGTGGGTCGGGTCGGGTTCAAATTTTTTCGGTTCGTTAATAAATGAGCCGGGATGGATTGACTCACTAAATGACCAACCCGTGGTGGGTCGGGTTGGGTCGGACCAAGTTATCCATTTTGACAGCTCTATTATTAATCCTAAATTTTAAAATCTAATTAGATCTTCGTCAAATTTTGAAAGTCAATACATTTTCATCGGCTTTCGGAATTTGATAAGGTCTTCATCTAATTTCAAATATTTTGTGAAATTTCAAAATCTAATAAAATTTATTTCGAAATTCATTAATATATAATAACAATTTTTGAAATTCGTTTAACATATTTGTTAATTTCTTTCTAGTTTAAAAATTAATAAATATTATATTTAATTTAATATTGTAATATATTTTAATATATTAAATCATATGTTATATAATTATTTTTCTTTTTATCTTTATTATTTTTGTTTTTCTTAATTTTTATTATTACTATTTTTATTTTAATTATTTTTATTTTTATTTTTATAATATTACTATTATAATAATAAAAATTAGATTTTAAAAATTATTAAAATATAAATATATATTAAATAATATCAAAATTTTAACTTAAACTAGAATATTATCAAATTTTAAATTTAAAAAAAAATTAAAATTGATTTCGAAATCTGTTTAAAACTTTTTTAAAAAATTTTTTTATTTAAAATTTAAGAAATATTTAATTTAATATAATATTTTAATATAATTTAATATATTTAAATATGTTAAATCAAATTTTACATTATTATTTTTCTTTTTATTATTATTATTTTTGTTTTCTCTTTAATTTTATTATTATTATTTTTATTTTTATTTTATTAAAAATAATTAAATTATATTTTAATTATATTTTAATAATTATTGAAATATAAATAATAATTATATTTTAAAAATTATTGAAATATAAATATATATTAAATAATATTAAAATTATAAATTAAATTAAATTATTATTAAATTTAAAATTTAAAAGAAATTTAAAAAGTTTGATAAACTGATTCGAAATCATTAAAATATGTTAACGGATTTTGAAATCCATTAACAAATTTATTTTAAATATTATTTTTATTATTATAATAATTATATTAAAAAATAAAAATATAAAAAAATAATTAAAATAAAAGTAATAATAATAAAAATAAATATAAGACAATATTAATAATAATATAAAATCTAATCTATATTTTTAAATATGTTAAATTATATAAAAATGTTAAGTTATATAAAAATGTTAAATTAAATAAAATATTTACTAATTTTTAAATTAAAAAATTAAAAAAGTTGTTAAATAAATTTTGAAATCTATTATCATATATTAACGGATTTTGAAATCAGACAAAGATTCAATTGGATTTCAGATTCTAAAATTTGTTAGGTGTTTTTTTAATAGAACATAATAGGATTTTTAAGAAAAATTAAAGATGAAAAAAAAACCTTGGAGATGCATGATGAAACGACATGAAAAATGAGAGGGTGACACAGAATGACTATTATTAGGCTGAAAAGACTGACTGTATTTTTTTAAAAAAAAGAAAATTGATTGTAGCTTTTCTTTCTAATAATGGGCTGTGAATATTCTTCTTTTTTCCTTGTCATGAATTTCCTTTAATCAATTGGACCTCTCACTGTATATAACTCAATGAGTTGTAATAAATATTGAGTAAAGATGACTAACTGAATGAACGAAATACATTTTATTTTTAATTATAATGGATTGGATAATAAAAATTAATTCATTTTGGTCTATTAAAAATGTAACTAAAATTTCCCCTTATGACTTTATTTTACTTTCGGTTTTGTTGATTTTAGTAAATTATTATCATAACATTTGGAATATTTGCTTAAAAGAAAAAAAGTTAATTAGTTAACTAAAAAAAATATTTCTACATAAATGGGCATAATAAGTAATAATAATAAATACAAAAGAAACGATTAAGTAAAACAGATATTTTTATCGTCATTAATCTTTCTTTCATCGAACAACTTTCCTAAGTAAATTTGACTAACAAAAATGAAGCCTCCAACTAGCTCATCTTCATCTTTAAACTGGCTTTAAAAAATTCCAGTTCCATTTAGAGGGAAAGATAGCCTCAAAAACATTTTACACACTTTGAATATCAAGTTTATCTGAAAACCAACATGATGAGACCCTCTTTACCTAATTATAATATATATAGCTTGCTTCTGACTAGTAACATCCACATGAACATTATAAACATCGATTTACTAGGAAAAACCAAATGAAAACCACCGTTTTAGTGATAATCATCGAGACATCCATTGAAATTAAGACTAAATTTGTTATCATGCATATCCTGCCATTCCAACTGTTGAGCTCACCCGATTTGCCTTGTGAGAAACTGGTGTGGTAGTTGCCTTTGTGAAGTACATGTAGTAGTATACGTTCAGAATCATGGTTGCAACAATGAAAACTGCGCCAGCAACAAAAACACCTTTTCGCAAGGCTTCACACGAGAAGTTCTGAGCAAGAATCATTCCACGGTATTTGGTATGGTAGGCATTCTTGGTTGCACCTGCTATCAAACACGCTTCTGCCACCAGAAAAGTGATCCTGGGAATACATAAAAAAAGTGGTCTTGATTCAATGAGTCATATTTTGTAACTTGTTGGGACCAGGGCTTAATACGAGTAACGACAAAAATCACATACTGCAGAGAAAAATGATATTTTTAAGTTGGTTGCTTGCAAAGTAAAAAATCACATTATGGGTTAAAACAATCAAACCATAAGAGATGAGGCATATAATAAAATCTCCAAGAGACTTTTCACTTGAATAACAGAAGCATACATTTGAATCATATATCATTCGTACACAACATCTAGCTTCTTTGATAATGCATAACCAATTGTTGTGTAAGAATTTAGAATGCATACCAAGAGGAAAGAAAATATATAATGGACCATGCTCTATTTCCCCCAGGTGTTAAGGGCCTCCCAAAGCACATGCACTTTGTCACTCCCATTAGCAGTGATTCACCTGAAAGAAGAAACAGGAAAGCACCCACTCCATAACCAGTCGCAACATCTGAACTGTAGCTGCAATATGTTTCATTTGTTTTCTCAATTTTGAACATGGTTCCCTGACAAGAGCAAAGAAAAAGAGGGCCAGCCTTGTCAATGCAAATTAACAATAATATTAGAAACAAAATAGATACAGCACAACTTATTTAAGGCAAACAATGATTGCAAAAACTTTAACTGAAGGGTAGTAGAGGTAAATGCAGCAACAACTATGTCTAGAGTTTCGATTATGCAAGTGTGGCAGAGCTTTCTAGGGTGATAAATTCACCATGACTCTGAATTACAGAGCTGGATATGCTCTACAAAAGCGTTATTTTATAGTTTAACAAGAACTGCGGCAAGCGTTTAAAAGTGAGTTGTTTTCCAGGATCAGTTGCATTGATTATGGGGATTAGGAAAAGGACCTTCCCAAATAAAATTTAAAAAAAAAAAAAAAACAGGTCACTAGAATTAAATACCAAGAACTAGCAAGATTGACAAACAAAATTCTTCAATGACAAAAAAGGCTCTATGTATGATAGGGATCTTTAAGATAAGACTATTGACGAAAATAACATGTTCAAGTCAAGGCATTTAGAGGTGGCTATCAATCTGGAAAGAATGCATGATAAGCAATTTTCTCATCAATTATATGCAATCCAACTCAAACTCAGACTCAAGCTCAGTCACACAATTAAGGTATGCTCCTTTAAAAACTCTTGAGAACAGACAATATAAAGAGTTTATGTCATATCATTCCCAACACAATTATTTTGGCGTTGTACTACTAGCCAAGAGGCAGAGAAAAAGCAAATGAACCCTTTACGTGGTGTGGTTGTAACTGGGAAAAGATAATTCTTATCAGAAGAATATTTGAATCACATATGAACAATAGGACAAGCTGTAGAATTCCCAATCATCTTATTATGGAATACACAGCTATAAGTAGGCTTAAATACAGTATTGTGACATAGTGAATGAAGTAACTAGAACATTTGCTTGTATTCTTGTTAAACTGAATCATAATGAATGAAGTAACTAGAACATTTGTTTGCCTTCTTGGAATGCCTATACACAAATCTTGATTGAAAGATTTGGAGAAGTTTGCCAGGAACCAATGGTAGAACTGATGCGCCTGCAACAGAAAGGCAATGCTACCGACTACCATACTGCATTTGATGCTATTGTTTCAAGACTTGACTTATCTGAAACCCATCAATTGACTTGTTTACTTGTTGGTCTACAAACGGAAATTCAAATGATGGTGAGAATGTTCCAACCCACCTTTGTTATGAAAGCTTTTTCCTTGGCCAAGATGTATGAAAATGCCAATGCCATGCACGCCAAACCATTGTCCAAAAACCTCAAACTCCACCCAATTGCAAAGCCGCTCTTGTTAACCCCTTCCACATCCTTGGAAAATTCACTAAACAGCTAACCCCTTCCTATATGAGTGAAAGGAGGGCTAAAGGTCTCTGTTACTTTTGTGATGAACCCTTTACCCTTGCCCATAGCCAAACCCACAAGAAACTACAAATCCATTTCATGGAAATAGCTCACAATTCTGACTCTGATCAAGCCCCCAAATCTAGTGCAACCCCTCCTGATTCACCTATTTCGGAACCAATGATTTATGTCAGTGCTTGACAGGGGTAGCCAAGTTTTGGACCATGCGGGTTACAGTCATGTAAGGAAGAAGTCGCTGCACATTCTCATTGTTAGTGGGAGTACCCATAATTTCTTGGATATTGATGTAGTCCAGAAATTAGGGTGCAAGATTGACAAAATGGATCCTGTTAGTGTCACTGTGGCTGATGAGGAAAGAGTACAGATTAATACTATAATCAAAGGGTTTTCTAGGCTTATACAATAACATGTCTTCTAGGCTGTTGTGATATGGTTATTGGGATAGAATGGCAGATTACATTGGGGGATATCACATGGAACTTTGACAAGTTAACCATGGAGTTCACTGCTCAAAGAAGAAGACATGTTTTGCGTGGCAATTCTTCTACAAATATCAAAACGATTCGTAAGCCGCATATACCTAAGACTGTGGCTGCAGTAGTTCACCTTTCTATTTTGCAAATATGTAAGGATGAAGAAGGCTTGTTGTTGCATTCCCTGTCCACCCATGCTACATCTGCCACAATTCCTAACAGTATTGACCAGTTGCTACTTTAATATGAAGATGTGTTTGCAGTCCCCACTACCTCACCACCTAGAAGGCCGGATCATGATCACACTATTCCTTTGATGCAAGGAACTAACCCTATGAATAAGAGACTTTATCAGTATTCTAAGCAATAGAAGGACATAATGGATGAATTGGTACAAGATTACTTAAAAAGTGGGGTTATTTGAACAGCAGTAGCCCCTATAGCAGTCCAGTGGTGTTGGTCGTTAAAAAGGATGGAAGCTGGAGGCTTTACATTGATTACAGGGACCTCAACAAGAGTACCGTAAAGAACAGGTTCCCTATACCCTTGGTTGATGATCTATTGGATGAGCTATATGGCTCTAGTGTATTCTCCAAAATTGACTTACGGTCAGATTATAATCAAGTCAGAATGGCAAAGACAGACATACATAAAACAGCCTTCAAAACACATGTCAGGCATTATGAATACCATGCCTTTTCGCTTAACCATTGATCCTGCCACATTTCAGGGTTTAATGAACTCCATGTTTCAAGAGTATTTGACAAAGATCTTAATGGTCTCGTTTTATGACTTTCTGATTTACAGCAAAAGCATGGAGGATCATTTGCATCATTTACACACAATCTTGTCTACCATGCGCGCTAATGCTTTGGTAGCCAAGAAATCTAAGTGTTACTAGAGTAGAGTACTAGGGGCATTTTATCACGGGCAAAGGAGTCTCTACTGACTCCGCTAAGGTAGAAGCAGTGAGAAATTGGCCACTTCCTCAAACCCTCAAGCAACTGGGAGGTTTTTGGGTTTGGCGGGCTATTATAGTCAGTTTGTGCGAAGATACAGCACCATAGCCAAAACAAATGAATGACATGTTAAGAAAAGACAGTTTTTCTCGGTCAAATGAAGCTAAATTGGCATTTCAATGTCTTAAGGATCAGTTAAGCCAAGCGTGTGTATTGGCCTTACTTGATTTTACGAAGACTTTTGTGGTAGAGGTGGATGCTTCAGGAGTCGGGGTAGGAGCTGTTCTTATGCAAGATCATCATCCTATAGCTTTTATCAGTCGAAGCTTGAATGTTCAACAACAATCATTGTCAACTTATGAGAAGGAATTACTAGTAGTGGTGTATGCAGTACAAAAGTGGAAGCATTACTTATTACCTATGCAGTTTGTAATCAAAACTGATCACCGAAGTCTCAAGTATATTCTGGATCAGAGACTTTCCACAGCCTTCCAACGAAAATGGTTGGTAAAACTCATCGAATGACTTCATTTGAATTGAGAACCAAGCTGCTGATGCACTTTCAAGGGTTGAATGTGCTTCAATTTCCACACACCAACCAGATTCTGATCTACTATGGAAAATCAAAGCATCATGGCAGAATGATGATGCTTTACAACGGCTGATTGCTGAATTGACGAAATATCCTTCTTCATATAAGGATTTATCTTGCCAGTGGAGAATTAAGGAGGAAAGGGAAGCTGATCATTGGTAGAAAATTTGAGTTAAGAAGGGAAATACTTGATTGGTTGAACTGGCGGTCATTCAGGAAGAGATGCCACTTATCCATATCACCTTTCTAGTCAAAGAATGACATATGGAGTGTGGAACTAAATGAAAACCCAACCGCTGGTGAGACCTAACAAAATTACTTAGTATAGGGTCTGAATGACTCTGATACCATTCTAAAGTATAAGAGAGAGAAACATTGAGTTGAAAGATGATGAATAAATAATATGCTCCAGTGCTGTGTTCTTTGTACAACAATTTATAAAGAAGTACTTTTTTTCCTCTCTCTATCCCACCACTAATTACATATCATACATAACCTTTCATTTCTCTTCATTCTAAATGTCTTGTTCAAATAAGATGTCTCTACTCGGTATTTTTTATTAACACAGAGAACGGTGTGTAACTCCATTGACTATACAGAAGGTCCAGCTTCTCTCTCTTGTTACCAAAGTCATGTAAACTTCACTGTGTGCATTAGCACACCAAAAGATGACAATGCAAATTTTGGTTTTGTCTGAGTTTACAATCATCAGCCAAGAAATTTATAATTTATTATTAAAGAACTCATCCTGAATATATTATTAATACAGTCTACTGACTTGATAAATTTCACCAAATAATTTATTAAATCCCTAGAATTTGAGAATGGTTTTCATTAGTGTACACCTTACAGAAATATACATGGATCAACATGCTCTGCATTTCTTCTATTACTAAAGTTTTGGGAAAATAAAGAAATTGTTACAAAATACTTATATCTCTGCTAATCAAATTCTTAACATTTTTACTATTTCGGTAACACAATAAATATAACCATTATTTCCATCTTCCGGTGACTTAATAATGTTGGAAAACAGTTTCCAGAAGATTTGTTTACAGAAAGGTTAAAGTTAGTATTATCTAAGTTTCAAAATTTTCACGGTTTTAGAGACATACATACCCACAAGGCCCAAACCCTAAACTCAATAAGCTCTAAATAAGGTTCCATTTAAGGACTTACTGACATAGAAAAAAAAAAGGAGGTAAAATAATTTTCTGGTAATCTAAATGAACTTCAGCACATCATCTATAAAAGTTACTCTTTAATGTAAGAAAAAAAATACATTAATAAAGAAAGATAGTTCTTAACATTTAATTAAAAAACATTTAAATTACTCTTCATTGAAATTTAATATAAAAATAGAGTACTAAAAATAAAACTTCAATTAAATCAATAATACTTTAGAGATTTGTTTATATTTTTTTTTCTTGTATCCAATACAGCGGAAGAAAGAGTAAATGCATTAGTTTCGTTTACAAGATAAGCGGAATTCATTAAAACTCGGTTCATTTCATCGTTTTCATATTCTTTATATGTGGTTATCGAAAAGCTTAGCGAAAAGATCCCAGGGAAGGCAACTACAAAACTCAGTCATAAATTTCAACATAGATCTATGTCAAATTGTGAAGCTACGACACAATTATCTTCGCCTGGAAACACTAATAGACTAGGGGAAAGGCAACTAAAAGCGAACAAAAGCAAAAAGAAAAAGAAAAAAACTAAAATGTGAGTGCATGTGTGGGAGAGAGAAAAAACAGTGGCTTACGACGCTTCGTCTTCTCTCTGCGGCAATGGCGAAGCCAAACGCAACCAAACTCAACACGACGACCAAAAGGTGGACCAGAGTGGACCCTCTTCCCTCTGCCATCTCTAGCTGCAGCGAAGGTCTTCCCTCTGCCAAAATGGGTTTGTGTGTGTAGCTGAGTTGAGAGAGAGTGAGAGGGTGAGAGAGAGAGAAGGTGCAGTGAAAAAAGTGTGAACAAAGTGAATGCTTTTGCTGATTCGCGGCCTAATAGTGTAAAGCGATGTTTGTTCAATAAAGCTTCTTGAGAGAGATGGAGAATGTTGGACTCACGCGTGATTACAGAGAGTGTATCATACGTTCCTTTTGGAGGGTAGAGAAGAATGATTGAAGTGGGTGTGTGACTCTACGAGAGATGCAGTGGAGTGTCTGTTTTCACCACGCGCCTAGTTGCCGTGGTGTTATCATTTTCGAGGCAACAGCAATTTCCGTTTTTCAAATTTTTATTCAATGCTGTTTTATTACTTCTGTACTGGACTTCCCCTTCTCAGTTACAAACAATGTACTGTTTTAAGTTTTAAATTTTTTTCAAAATAAATTTAACATGTTCACTTTATTATCAAATATTAAAAGAAAATTATACTAATTAAAATATTTTTTAAATTTTAATTTAAATAAATATGTTAACGATTTTAAAATCTGGCTAACATATGTTAAATTAAAATTTAATAAATATTTTAATTGGTATAATTTTTTAATATAATTATTTAAACTAACATAAAAGTAAAATTTATTTTATTTGAATCAATTTTAATTTAACACAAATTTAAATAAATTTATTAAATATTTTAATTAGTTTAATTTAATATTTTAATATAATTTAGTGTATGTTAACAATTGGATTTGAAAATCTGCTTAACATTTTAAATTTTGTTTTAGATTAAAATTTAATATATATTTTAATTAGTATAATTTTTCTTTTAAATATTCATTTGAATTAACATAAAAATTAATTTTTTTTTTGATTAATTTTAATTAATAAAAATTAAAATAAAATTTATTAAATATTTAATTATTTTAATATAATATAATATATGTTAATATTTTAATATTTTAACATATAATTTATTAAAACAAGTAAAATACATTAAAAAATTTTAAAAAAATTTAAAAATTAATGAAATGTGAAATTCGAAATAAATATTCACCGAATTTTGAAAAAAAAAATATTGGATTTGGAATACCGGATTTAAAAAATGACACTGATATTATAGAATGAAACCAAATATTTCAGATTGTGTAATATGAAAAGTGAAAAATGAAATTTTTTATTTTTGATGAGAGTGAGGGGGATTCATACATTCCCCCTACATCTCCAAGGGTTTCGTCCAACAGTTCCAAGTTTCATATTTATCCTTGTAATTAAGAATTAAATATGTTTTTAGTTTTTCAACTATTAAGCGATTCTGTTTTTTATCCCTTTTTCAAATTTTGATACATTTTGATTATTCTCCTTAAGGAAAACATAATTTTCCGTCCTCCAAAACAAACGGCGTTAAAAATCAAGTGAGATGACTAACGTCTGACCACGCTAGAAACTTAGAAACTCTCCCTCTCTTTGCAACGATTGCCACCTCCGCTTCTTTTTATCCCACGTCATACCAGTTATTTTCTCCCTCCCTTCACCACCAAACCTCCTCTCTCCTCCTCCCACCGGGAAAAATGTCGCCGGCGTCTCATAAAAAGCAGATTTCCTTCGCCACCAAGATACCTCTATTTCGTTCTTATAGCTTTTATTTCTCTGCAAAATCCTCCATGCTAGAATCAGAGGTTCACGATTTACCGCGTCGCAGCAACAAGTAAGACCGTCGCCCTTCTAACTTCACGATTTGTCATGACCTTTTGCTTTTTTCGATCAATTTGCATTTCAATCAGGGTTTTGGGTGATTTAATTGAATACTCCACTCATGCACAACCTTTTATTATTAAATTTGACTGACTTTACCATTTTTCTCTCGGATTGATTGGGATTACGGATCTAGCATGATGCTGCAGAGTGACAGTACCAAGAACTCCCTTCGGGAAGATACCGTTAAAGAAATCTCATTGTTTTTTCCTTTTAATTTTTTTTAAAATGTTGGACGAAAGTTTGAGTCTTGAATGTTATCTACTTGCAGATTTAGTTTTATTGTCTGCAAAACAGAGGAAGCGGCGCGTCACTCATGGCAAAGGCGGCTATGAATTCTCACACGTCGGCACTGTATTGTCTCGTGGTGATACAATTCAATGGAAGCGGCGAGACGAAAAACGACAAGGACCTTCGTGTCGGGGTGTCCTGTGCACACGTGCGACTTTTCTTGGTTTGAAAGAGGTGGTGAGACATGAGGCGATTGGTGGAACATTTAGTGAGTCGGACGGTTAGAAGCGGAAGCGGTGGGACAAGAGCCGATTGGTGGAACATTCTGACATGTAGAGACGGAGGCGATCGAACGATTAGCAGCGGAAGTGGTGGGGCATGAGCCGATCGGTGACACATATGAGCCGTTCGATGAAGCATTCTGACACTTTCTCATACCTCCGACTTTTCTGACTTTGTTCCATCGCCTGGTTTGGATTTGTTAAAATCTCTCAATCCTCACCGCCCAGGTCACCAACACCACCACCTCCCTCGTTAGAGCAGGAATTTGTGGCTCACTACCGAGCACAGCTCAACCGGTTCCCTAAATCTCAGCGCTATTGGGATAGTAAAGTGGCCTCTCGCATCGGGGAGAGGCCAGGGTTCCGCCTAAGAGAAATTGGTGTCACCACCGTGCAAATCGTCCACCACACTACCGCGTCATGGTCTCTCCCTTGTTCCATTCCATCAAAAACGCTGGCGTCCACGTTTTTGGCGTTCATTGATTAATTTACCCCAAATTGTGAGTTTTAATTTTGAGGGTTTTTCATTATTGAGCCAATTCTTCACCACACAAAATAAAATTTTGACTCTAAGGCACTGTTTTGACTTTGCATTCAAAAATATGAATGTAATATTATCCCTAATAATCATCCATTTTGCGACGCTGGCGTAGTGACACTCTTTCCGGTGGGAGGAAGAGAAAGGAGGTTTCGTGGCAGAGGGAAGGAGAAAAGAACTGATGTCGTTGTTGCTGACAGAGGATGAAAAGAAGCGGAGGTGGTGATGGTTGTGGAGAGAGGGAGAGTTTCAAAGATTACAGCGTGACACTCCACCGTTAGCCAGCTCACCTTCTATTTAACGCCGTTGGTTTTTGAGGATGAAAAATTATGTTTTCCTAAAGGAGAAGGACCAAAAAACATCTTACTTTGAAAGAGGGACTAAAACCAAAATCGCGTGATAGTTTAGGGACTAAAAACATATTTAACTCTATAATTAATCAAAATCAAGTTTAGTTGACCAAATTATTTAATTATTATTGGTAAGTTTATTTAAAATTGATATGAAGTATTTAAAATATTTTTTAGATACTCTTAATTATTATTATTTTGGTATTTTTTTAAGTTATTAAATTATTTATAAATATTTAATTTATTGTATTAGTTTATGATTTTATAATTTAATTATAAATAATTAATTTATTTTATTAGTTTTTTATTTTTTAATATTTTATAAAATAAATTATATGATGTTTTTTAATTTATTTAAAATAAATTGGTATTTAAAATTGATATGAAGAAAAAAGTTAAATAAAATTTTAGTAATTTCAAATTTATTAAAAAGTTATAAAAAATTAAACTATAAAACAAAAGATTCATAAACTAAACATCGGATGTCATAATCCGATGCTTCTCTTTCGGATACCGATATCACATATATTTTTTACACAGTTTTTTTTTTTTTATAAAGTAAATTATATGACATATTTTAATTTATTAAAAATAAATAATATCTAAAATTGATATGAAAAAATTAGATAATATTTTAAGTAGTTTTAAATTGATTAAGAAAAGTATAAAAAATTAAATTATAGAACAAAATATTTACAAACTAAGCATCGATTTTTGATATCCGATGCTTTCTTTTTGCATATAGATATCTGATACATGTTTTTTATAGTTTTTTTTTAATTTTTAATTATATTATTCATAAATATTTATTTGATTACTTTAAAATATTTTATTATATTATTTCTAAATGTTTATTTAAATTATTTGTATGAATTTATTTAATTTATTAAAAATTGATAAATTTATTTAAAATTGATATAAAAAATGTAAAATATATTTTAGTTAGTCTTAAGTATTATTATTTTGGTGTTTTTTTAAGTATATTTGATTATTTATAAATGTTTAATTTATTGTATATGTTTATGATTTTATAATTTAATTATAAATTATTAATTTATTCTATTAGTTTTTAATTTTTTTAAAAAAATTATAAAATAAATTGTATAACGTTTTTTAATTTATTAAAAATAAATTGACATTTAAAATTGATATGAAAAATTTAAATAATATTTTTAAGTTTATTAAAAAACTTTAAAAAGTTAAACTATAAAACAAGAAGCTGATTTATGAATTTATCTGCAAAAAGATGGACAAAGTGAAAAAGAGGAGAGAAAATGGAAAAAAACAAAAAGAGGTTTCCAAACTTGAAATCCAAAACAAAAAGAGAAATGCAATAAATATTTTCAAAAAAGGAGAAAACTGATTAAAGAATCTGGTCAAAAATTCTTTTCGTTTTATTAAAAATTAATGACATCTTAACGAGGAACATTATGAATATTTAAAAAAAAATTGAAGTGCAGGATGTAATCCTTGAAAGTATAGGATGAAACACTCATACAACCATCTTGAGGCCATGACATAAGCCCATTGAACCCTATTACTTTCAAAATACCCCAAATTCAGCTCTCCCACCAACACTTAATTCTAATACATTCATCTCTGCCATTTGCCACAATAAAAACTCATTGCATTTGTTTTAAATTTGAACCTTAGATCTAATAATCAAACTTTAGATGCTAACTTATATGTTTGAAAACCAATTTTACGAGAACAAGAGTAAATTTGAGTATACAATTATATATATAAATGATAAAACAAAAATCAGGTCATTGTTACAAAATGTAAAGTAACTTGAAAAGAAAACAAAGAAACTTACATGACCATGGTATAAACCTTTATTATATAATATTAATATTATTCTTTTCACTAAAATATCATCTTTATAGATGGTAAAAAAAGTCACACATGGTAAAAAAAGTCACACTTAATAAAAATTTGTATCTGTAAATATTTTCAATATTGTAAATAGCAGATATTAAAACTCATAAACGAGTACGAGTATTATATTATCCAAAAATATTGTTAAAAAAAATATTAATTTATATTTTATTTTATTTTATTTTATTTAAAATAAAATTAATTTATATTTTATTATATTAAATTTAATTAAAATTAAATTTTAATTTATATTTTATTTTATTTATATTAAATTTTATATATTTTTTTAATTTTATTTTAAAATGTATAAAATATATATTTTTTTAATATTTGTGAGTATCTTTAAAACTTTGTTGATTTTTTTGAAATGTATATCCACACGAATAACGAACAAATTGTGGGTGAAGTTTTCATTTTGCGAATCCATAGCCAACCGTTATCATCCCTAACCTTCACAAATTGCTTACTTAAATTATTATAATGAAACTTCATTTTCCTACTCACATGGGGCAAAGGATTTTCACATTACTCACATGGTGTTGTTTCAGGAGGAGGTGAGATAACCCCTATTTGTCACTATGGTGATATTGTTGTAACGAAAGTTGCCAAAACGACAAGGAATTATGGGTCTACATTTGAACAGTTCATTGCTGCAATTGCATGACAACATGGGATGTCACTGATCATCCACTTCCTGCAGCTACATTGTTCACTGTCCAGGTCCATTGTGAACTTGTTCTCAATGACTGGAACATGTCTAACCTCAAACATCCTTCGTGCAGACCAGCTAAAAGAAATAAAGCACATGAACATAAATGAACAATGGACATGAACATAAATGAGAATTGGATATGAACATAAATGACAATATTACCTTGGGATCCAATATCTTGATAAATTAGATTCCTTCATAAGTCTTTTTCTTTATCTTTGGGTAGACACTTAAATCTATAGATGTCACCTTCGTTCTGTTGGTGGCCCATCATTTCATCAGATACAGTCTGATATCCTCCAGCATGGTGATAATGAGTTTTGCTTTGGGATGAACAATAACATTGTTGAAACTTTCACTAATGTTGTTATCTAGAGTATCACAAATTGCTTGACTTGTGAACCGAGATCTTGACCAATACCTATTGCACAAAAATGAAGAAAATGGGTTACCATACATGAGCGATTCAAATGTGCATGTAAGGAAAACAATGTACCTCGAGAGAACGACTATGAGGTATTTATATGCTTCTTCATTGACTACTCTCATATTCAACATTTTATGTCACCTTATCATATTCATAGCTCCTCTATCGTCATACAACTTATGTAAAACATGTTGTATACTGTAATATAACTCTTGTACTTCAACATACCCCAAATCTTTAAGGGAATCTAGTACTTCGAAAAAACTTCATTTATCGGAGTCAACGTCCCAATAAACTATCTCCCCACCTATATACTTAAAAGACACTTCTTTTATCAAGGTCCCACCGTGGTAGACCACTAACTCAAACATTTCCTCAAACATCTCAATCCCTACCTGCAAATGGAAATTGAGACAACTAAATTAACTTAAAGTAACACCTACGGGACCAATATCAACCCCTAAAATGCAAGAACTTTTTCCATACTTAAGCCCCCCAAAATGCGACAAATATAATCATATTTAAACACAAACCGACAACGCATTACAAAACAATTACAAATTTCACCAATTTAACACGAAAAATATTCTCAATGAAAGCAAATAATAAATTGTAGAAAATTAATCATTTCAACACGAAATTAAACCCTAACACTCAAAACCAAGAACAATAACATCAAGTTAACAACACTTACCTGACCAACGCTCTTGAAATTGCACCTTTAACGAATCACGAACTTAGTTTCAACACCAATTTGAGCAGATTCTTCAACCCCAAATCGCTCCAATTCGCTAATTGATTTTAACCTAAATGTAATTTCATGTCTTTATCCCTCAATTGATTGTAACCCCTATGTTATAAATAAGTGTACAAGTCATTCTGTTTTTGCCATGAAGGCAAGTCTACCATTAGCATTTTTAACGCCGTAAATAAAAAGGACTAACGTGAACCGTTTTTACATAATATAGGACGTTTGTTAACTTAAAAATAAATGAGAATAACTTTGAACAAACCCTACTAACGGAAGGACCAAAATAGGTATTAAACCTTAATATAATTAAATGAAATCAAATATTTTTACTAAATATGATTTCATTGTTAAGTTACATGTTTAAAAAAACATTTACTATTTTTTATATAGCTAATATATGATTTATTAAAAATACATTAGTCTTAGAAAAAGTTAAATTAGGATTGAATTTTCAACTTTGATTTTTTTTCTTTTTCAAATCCAACCTCATCTTGCTCCGTCAACATAGAAGGAGTGAATTTCATCCGAACAGTTATGGCAGAGGGTCGGGGCACTTTTGAAGAGCACATCATTCTTATATCCTGTTTCTAATGAGGATGCCAAAGGCCTACAGTTTTTTCTGATAGATACCAAGATCAGATTTCTTCGTTTAAACTACACACTACTAATACTCCTGCTCTTATATTACATCCGAATCCACATGCTGCTGAGTCAGCCTCTATAGGGATAACTTTGGAGAAAATAGTCATCTCTATCTAAATAATAATTATCTAATCATCGCTATAAAAGTAAACAACTCTCTTGCACTGCAACCTGAACCAACAAGCAAGAACAAGATTGACTTTCGGGAGTTCATCTTGTGTTCTCTATACAGATGACCTGAACAAGAAGCAAAGAATGAATATCACAAGTTATGTTTTACATATTCAATTAACAGAACTTCAAGTATAAGGGGATCGATGCAGATAATGATGAATGGTTATCTAAACAACCAAGTGAATACTGACATCACAACCCAGTTTTCCCGTATACAGTTACTGACTTGGCTGATTTAAACTAAACTAATGTCATAAAAGGATCACTAAAGAGTCCAGTAAAATAGCAGGCCTATTAGTGTAATTTTATAGGTAGTAATTGAGGTAGTGATACAAACTGCAACTTTGTAAATCCACAATTACCATATGAATTTACATAAAGGGTGATTTACCAGTTGCAACATGGCACATAAATAAAATGAATTAACAGAGGTCAACAATATACAGGCCACAAAACGAACATAATTCAGGTAAATATTTGAAAAATAAAAGGAAGAACAAACTACTACAATTGCGGACAAGAATATTGTTTTCTAAGATTATAATTTAACTTGAACCAAAGTCTGATATATAGTTTACCTGACATTATGGTTTCTCGGTGCTTCAGTAGCTGGGTGAATGCCACCATATCTGCTGGCATTATCAGTTTGTGCTCTCATGGCATCTTGGACCCTGTTTGTAGACATTTTATATGTATGAAGCCCTTTAAAATTGCTTTGAACTTCAGCCAATTGGTTCACAAAATATTCACCCTTACCATGTTGCAATCTACTGTTATTTGGAGTTAATATTTCTTTACCTCCATCTTTATTGGCTGTTCCATTATGCACACCATTTGTTGATGCTATGTTTCCTAAAGAGAACTTTGATGTGGTATACCGACCTTCTGTTTTCTTCCAAAATTTAGAACTCAAAAAGTCAGTACCAGGTAGCTTGCAACAGGTGTCATCTGTGACATCAGTATAGGAAAACCTCCCGCTTGAAACTGCCAAATCATATGAAATTTCATCCAGGGCCATCTCTAGACCATGTACTCGTGACTCCAAAGAATTCATACCACTTTGGGAGCTTCCAATAAATCTCTACACTCAAACCAAGATGAACACATCAGTCAAAAATATATATTTATTATTGAGAGGCTGTGAGGTATTACTATTGATTATAATCTAAGGACAGCTTAAATACAAAGGAAAAGGTAATTTCATATTTAAACGTGTGGTAGAAGTGCAGGGGTAGGGGATTGAAATTGGGAGTGGAGTACCAGATAGTTAAGATGAACAATGTTAAAGACAGAAGAATATATGTTTTTCCCATTTGAGGACTACACATTCGTGGTCATAGTTTCAAATAACAATGCAATACTTCGTTCATTATTTTCGAGTAATAACGGAGGATGGAACTCAACATCAGTAAACCACAAAAAGGTTTAGTGTCAATAGGACTATTAGAATTGCAAGATTTTAGCTAAAAGGATATGGTAATCTCCTGAGTCAGAAACTAAAAACACAAGCAACTTTATGAATGCCAAAAAAAAGAAAGAAACAGGAATATTCAATCAAACCAACATGATAAAGAGTCAGAAGACTAGACACATGAAAAATAATTCAAAAAGCTCAATATGAAAAGGTTGGATAGACAGGTGTAGTGCTGATTTGTAGTGTGAAAGGCATAACAAGGTACAAAAGTATACCTGAAGGGTGTCTAATAGATTTGATTGCTGGTTTTCAATTTGAATAAGTTGTTCCCGAATCAAAGAAAAATCCTCAACATCTTGTGGATTGTCACAAACATCATTTGCACTATTGTCTACAACATTTGTGTCATCGTAACATGGAACCACACGAGATTTTGAACCACTGAATCTCTTCACTTTTTCATCAGACATCTTGCTAAAGAGAACACGCTTTATCTCTGCCCTTGAATTTGCTCCATTTTGATACGGGGTTGGGCTAGAATGTTCTACATCGCACCTTTTAATAGCATCTTCCTTAGACATATTTGAGTGGGAGGACCTCGAAAACAGACCTTCAAGTTTCTCAACTGAGGATTTCTCATCATCATGCTTGTGCAATGTTGCCATTTTTGAATTCTTCTCATTACTATTTAGAAAATTTTCTCCTTTTGCGGAGGACATGAATGAAACCCCAGATGGAGGAGACCTGTTGGCAGGGATTGTTTTAGAAGACTTAGAGCCAACACTGGGTGAACTTTTAGTGACACGCTGACCTTTGCCATAATCTGAGCCTGCAGAATACGCCAAAAACATATGAAGAATTATGAGATTACTTCAGCAACATTTGTAAAAGCTACATCCCTTTAAAACTGTTAAAATATAAAGAATATAGCTGTATCAACTTCAAATTCTGAAACGGAACAATTTTTGGTCAATTTGATGATTTGCACGACCCAAAAAAGGGCGAGCAAGTTTTATCCAGAAATCCACTTTAAAATATTTCAAAATTCCCTTTAAGGGTATACCACTGTGATTCACAACTATGATAATTATTATCATTGACACTCTTAAAATCAATTCAGTCAAACTGAATACGTGTTTTTATGGATTTGATTCGTGTCGGATCATGGAAATACGGTCATATGTTCATTTCAAAGGCTACCCAAAAAGACAAGGAAACCCAACACGAAGATCCTTATCCAGGTTTGAAAGTGATTTCACTTGATGTCTTCGCACAATTATAAAGCCTTACCACAGACGGAATTACATTCAGACTTCACCATCGCGGGAGCATCGTCAGTTACCTCCCTCCACGTCTCCAAAGCACGATTCATAGTTTCTCGAACTACTTTGATCTGTGACAAAAGACAGGAACACCCACTACAATCATATCAACGTTCAACATCAATCCATCATTATTATTTTCATTATTATT
The DNA here is from genome assembly GCF_016808095.1 of Vigna angularis. Taxonomy (NCBI): domain Eukaryota; kingdom Viridiplantae; phylum Streptophyta; class Magnoliopsida; order Fabales; family Fabaceae; genus Vigna; species Vigna angularis. The sequence goes on along the minus strand of NC_068979.1, from coordinate 22,540,805 downwards.
ATTCCAACTTTCAATTGTTTTAATTTCACTACCACCACAAGTGTGTAATATAGTTACAATTATAACTGAAGAAAGCCAAACTGGTAACATACCTTATCAAACCTCCTATTCTGCAACGAATCTAAACACAAAACCTTGTGCTGCGAGGCCAAGTCTTTCTCTACGGAAGCCACCTTCAACAGTGCCTCGGCCGCGGCTTTCCTCACCGTCCAGTCCTCACTACCAAGGAACTCGACCAGGCACGGCACGAGCCAGCTCACCGCACCACGGCTCGACGCACCGCCGACGGCGACCACGCTTCCGATCAGCACTAGCAGCGCCGCCCGCGCTCTGCACACGTCGCTCTTCACTAGCTTCCCCAGCCGCGGCAGCGCGCTCCGCCGGAGCGCCTCCGCGTCGGGGTCCGGCGCCGCCTCGACAGCCGCCGCGAGGCACAGCGCGGCGCCGATCTGCGTGTTGACATCCTGTTCCTGCACCAGCGCGTCCATGAGCGGCCGCAGGAACGCGGTGGCGAACGGCGGCCGCGTGATCCTCGTCGACATCTCCGCGACTGCGTCCACACATGCGGATCGCACGGCGGAGTCGGTGTCACGGAGGCGACGGAGCACAGTTGCAAGCATCTTCGGAAGAAACGAGGAGAGAGCTTCCCCGTGGAAGCGCGAGAGAATGTTTAAGAGATGAACGCATTGTTTGCGAACAGGAGATTTGGAAGAAGAATCCGTGTTGTGAATGCAGGAGAGGAAAGAGGAGAATGAGTCATGGCTTAGGGTTCGGGCGATGGACTCAAGTTCTGCGGCTGCGCCGGCGAGTGTGTCGCGGTCGGAGAGTTTGTTGAGGCACGTGATGACTCGCTGTCGGAGGTTCTGAGCCGACTCGGCGGCAGTGTGCGGCGGCGGTCCGCCGAGGGAGTGGCGCCTGGAAGACATTGTGGCTTCTTTTATTGGGTAAGAAGAGGCAAGTCAGTGATTCAGCATTTGAGAACTGGAAGAGAGGATAGAGGAGAAGATGGAAGAGCTGAGTAACCGCTAAAACTGTGGGCGTTGAGAGAGTGATTTGGCGGTAGAGTTTGGAAGCGTTCAGATGAGAATGACTTCAAAGCAAATTTTGGTTATCGTTGGGAATTTATATCAATACAGTTCAAGCTTTGCTGTGCGCATGGCTGCTGGAGCGTTGATGAACTCAGATTAACAACTATTATGTGAGAATGTTTAGTGCAAATATATGTTTTAAATTTGTGGTTCATTTCAGTTTTTCTTCAAAAGAAATTAATTATCAATATTCTGTCATTTTACATCTTAAATATAATTACTTTAATATTAAAATAATAAATAATATTTTTAATTTTTTGAAAACTAATTGTCTCGATATCTAATTTAAGTAAGTAATGTATTTATTTTTTTTAAATGAATGAGATTATTATATATAATTTTTTTATCCATAGTTTAACTTTTAAATTTTTTATTAAAAATATCTATAATTTATTTAGTCTCTCATATACTTTCTGAAACAAGACATTTATAATTTATTCTCTGTATATTAATTTTGATGTTATAATTTTGAAGGACGGTAAAATAGTATTTTTAATATATAATAAATAAAGATTTTATTTCTAAAATATAATTTATATTTAGAAAATAAATTATCTTTACTTTTTCTTACATAATTTAAAAGTAAGCCAAACTAAAAGAAATAAGTCAAGATAATGTTTAAAAACCTCAAAATATATTTAAGGCAAGTAAGAGTTTTGTTATCTGCATTTTTTTATCTTCTCGGACAAACCCAACCAACCTTGAGAATTTGGCTTCTTTATAAGTGAGATTCACTCCTTTCTCTAACTATCCTTACCTCTTAAGAATAATATTATTTTTATTTATTCAAAAATTCAAGTGAAACTAAGTGTTATATTAAGTAAAATTAATAAAGTTAAGTATATACAAATGGAGATCCATAAATATATTATCTTATAATTTTTAGTTGAAAGTAGTATTAAGTGAATTGGATTTATATTTTATTAGTGTTGTATTTTTTTTTTTAAGATTTTCAAGATCTATCATAAATTATGTTCAAGTTCTTTATTTTTTCGTGAGTGTGAGTACTGATTTCATCTAAAATTATGTTACTTCAAAAGAAGCTATTTCAAATAGTCACCAAGTCGAATTTGAATTGACTCGAATTAATATAAAACTTTAATGTTAAATTTGATGCCAATCTTTTAAGTATGGGTGAAGTTTATGTTTCATTGGTGTATCTTTCCATTGATCATTCCTTAAAATTCCATTGATCAATCCTTAAAAGATCCATAAAAGAAAATACTCAACTTCTTTACCTTTTACTCAGTGTGAGTATTGTTTTCATCTAAGATGACAGAAAGTTATACTAAATAATGTTGAAAATAATTTAAGTATAAGTTAAAGTTTCATATTAAATAGAAAAATCAAAGTTATAAAATAAAACTAAATAAATTTATTGTCTTAAAATTTTGGTTAAAAATTATGTAAATTTTTTTTATGAGTATTGGACTGAAGTCACACAAAAAATAAAAAACCTATTAAATACTACCGAGTGAAAGGTGGCTAGAGATCCAAACTCATCATCCAATATTAATTTTATGTTGTGTTAGGATAAAAAATAAAATATTTTTATGATATATTAAAAAGTATATTCCCGCGGGCCAATCTGGCCCACCACGAGTTTGAGTCGGGTTGGATTTGGAAAAATTGTATTTTTTTTATGCAGGTCAGATTTAAACCCGGCTCATGCGGGTTGAACTCGTGGTGAGCCAACCTGACCCACCAACCCACCTATCTAATTTTATTTATTAAAATTTAATTTTAATTTTATAAAAAATATTTATTATTTTGTTTTTGCTTGAAAAAATTATTTAAGTTCCTTATTTTCAAAATTAATTAAACACTATGAGTGAAATTTCTTTAGATTTGAATTATAGAAAGTTTGTAATTTTTTTTATTTAAAAAAAATTGTAATCAAGTGAACCAGTGAGTCAACCCGTTTATCCACCAACCCGTGATAGGTCGGGTCGAATGGCCCGTTTTGGCAGCTCTAATATATATATATATATATATATAAATGTTAATATTGTTTAAAAATTAAAATAAATTGGTTAAATTTAAAAGACATTTATATAAGTTGTGTGTGTGACACTTATATTATAATAATGCTTTTACTTTTAAACAACTTCAAATAGAAATGTTTTGAAAGCATATCAAACCATATTTACAAAATATAAAAGCATAGTTATATCAAAATTTTATTTTCCTTATAAATTAAGAATTTAATGTACTTCTAAAAATGTTTAATTTTTTATTTATTGATGAAATATATTCTTTACACTCTTCCAATCTCAAATTCTAAGTATGTTTCTTTTTTAATGCTTATTTTAAAAATTCTGTTTATCAATGCTTATATTTAATCAGTAATGAAAATAAATTAATAACTTTTAAAAAAATAAAATTAGTCATAAGGCGTTGATAAAAAATCATGTTTGTTGCATATCTTATGTATTTAAATATATTTATTACCTTTTAATATATAAATTTTTTATCTTTATTTGTAACAAAATGTTTAATGGTAAAAATGTAAGACTAAAATAAATTATCATTATAAACTTTTATTTGATTTTGATTAAAGAGATTAAAATATTTTTTGAACTAATCAAATTTTAAAATTAAAGATGATTAAACCTATTCATCTATTCATGTCATCAAAACCTATTATAATTAAACTTAGCAAATATAGTTACACGGTTAAAAAAAATCTCAAAAATAGTTCCATGCAATTATAGAAATTTATAAATAACTTTATTATAACTATTTTCAACATATTTTAAAACATTTTTGTCTTTTAAAATACCGATTCAAGATGTAAATATTTCTAGTTATCAAAATTGATATTAAATATTTTCTACAATTGTAATTATTGAAATTTTTTATTTTATTTTAGTACTTTCTTCATCTATAGTAAAGAAATCCATTAACATTATAAATACTAATTATATATAATATGTTTAATTAAGGAAAAGATTTTGAAAATATTAATTTTCAGTAATGTTCGCAAACTTTCATTAATATTAATATAATCCATCGTATAGCTTAATTTACTATGGAATATTATAAAATGAAATTTATATAGAAATGTTTTCTTTTTCATAAGAATTGTATCTCACTTCAGAAAAAAAGATTTATGACATTTTAAAAATAATTATTGTAAAATTAAAAATTTTATGTATGATAAATATGTATATTTATAAAATCGTATTATTTCATTGTAATAATAAAAAAAAACTAATTTCTTTATGGAAAATGGTGATGCGTACAAATGCGCCAACCTATCATTGAATTGTTAATTTTCCTGTGTTTATCCTCAAGTTTTGTATATATATACATACTTGTCTTCTCCTTCGATTTCCGTTACATGCATCAACCCGCACGAAACAGTAGCAGCAATAAAATAAAAACAGAATGATTAATTTAAATTTTGATAGCTAATTTCCCAACATTAGTATGAGTTGATAATGTAGCTTATAATTAATTGTATAATGAAACATTCACATTGGTCAGCATGTACTGGAGAATAGCAGCACATGATGAACCCACATGTAACACAACACCATCTGTTGCTTCATGTGAAAGTTGAATCAGTTCACTGAAAAACAAAAGATAAAAGAAAATATTCTCTTTCAATAATAATAATTATGATGAGGAAAGTATCTGGCAAATCTAGTTTAAGAAGAACCAAATGTGGAGCATGTGATTGAGGTTATTTATCACACATTATTCAACTTGAATAAGTGTCACGTGAGCCTTGAATGTGGATATCTAACCACTGAATAGTAGCCATTTATTTATTTGTTTCTTTTGTAAAAGCAAGACATTTGGATTGGTACATAAATTTGATTCCGCTCCATATTTTTCTGTTTTCTATATAAAAAGCAAAGGACACCAACCAAATAATTTTGATTCTTCTGGTGAACAATTTAACTACCCAAAAATTGTGGCACAGTCATGAAAGGTGAAATAGAAAAAAGAAATTGTAAAAAAGGCTAAAAAGTTATGATTGTAACTAGCATAGTAGCTACTTGGTGTGGAAAAGACTAAAGAGATTTTATCCATCTGCTACTCCGTGATTTAAGTTAAGAGGCAGCAATGATTCAAAGCATGAAGGGGTGAGCAAAACTAAATGGTATCTACTGGAACCTACAAAGAGTGTCACATTATTATACATAGAAGGGTATATGTGATATACCCTATAATTCATGGAATAAGAAAGGGACAAGGAATAAGTTCATGAATGCATGTGACCCCATTTCCATTTCATTTTCCTGACCAAGACTTGCCAGTTCTTGGTTTTGTGCTGTAGTTATCACATTGTGACCACCCCGTTTGGATAATTATAACAATCATACATACAAGAATCTGCCATCTCTCTAGTTCTTTATTATCATCAATGTTAGTGTAAATTTTGAAGATCGGCAAAACATTAAGGTATTCCTTTATAACCTGTGTCTTTGATTATGTGGTAGAGTATTAAGTTGAAAAACTATGGTACTGTTGTAGTCACTGTTTGACATTGGTAGAAAAATAGCATCGGTTAAAGTTTACTGTGTATAGTGTAGCATAGTGTTGGAATCAACTCTACTTTTTCTGATTTCATTGAGTAGAAAAAGGAATTTCGCATAGAGGTTCAAGGGGCAACATAATGAAAGTTCAGAAGAACAAAATCTAATTAATGTGCCCCGCCACAAGTTTAAATAAAAAAAAGTACAAGAATTGTTGTACTGAGGTCAACAATTTCTTTGGACAGACATTGGAACAACTTTAAGAAGCCCTTTTTAATTATTTAACTAAAGCTATTCCCTTGGAGATACTCTAACTTAAGTTTTGTGATAAGCACTTATTTCTTGGTTTTTCACTCCACCAACAGTGAAAAAGGGACTAACTTAATGGGGGGTGAAAAGCTTAACTAAGAAGTCATTTAAAGAATGATGGTGAAAGGTAATGTGTGAATAGTGAGTTCACTAATTGAGTAAAAATAGGAATGGGAGGAACCCTAGCAATGATAACTGTAGAGGAGAAGATGTGGGAGTGTGAATTTGAAGAGATGATAAAGATGTGGGGTGGATAAACAGTAAGTATGATGTGTAAGTTGTAGGGTTTTGATGGGTGTGTTTGTGAGGATCATTGTATTGGGCCAAGTCAATGTTGTTTGACTGAGAGGCAAGATCCTATCTATTGAACTTGTCTTAGATTGAGAAAGCCCTTGAGGATTTCACATGGGGAAGGCCGAAAAAGTGGACCAAAACCATCATCAAACACTTGGTATGCATTTCACTGCGCTTGCTTCACGAACCATGTGTGTTTTATTTTTCCCATTGAAGCGACACTCCACATGCACCCTCTGCTTGGGGAAGAAGAAAATTTAACACCGCAATGTACATTATTAATTGGGGAGAGAAGTTTGGTGCACAGAGAGGGAGCATCTCCCTGCAAACATTCCCTTCATTCTTCGAATCCCTTATGCCACCTCACAATGAGCATGTGCCCAATAAAATTCGACAATGTGTCTTTTTTCAACCCAAGCAAAATTGTACTGTTGGAAAAGCTACACGCAATTCTGGAATATGTACCCGAACATTGGATTCAATTTTTTCATCATTTAATTTCAACGCAAAAGTAAGAATTTAAGATATCCTAGTGATTTCTGAAAGTTAACCATCCATTTTGCTTCCTTTATTTATTCGTGGTGTTTTCTTCTTTGTGTTATTCCATGCAGGGTTTAAAAGTTTGATATGGTGCATATATTTTTTTATTAAACTTGTTCTTTTTAATTTATATAATTTAAAAAATATGATGGACATGCTTATAGTGGCACCTTGACACGATTTTATTTTGAAGAAATTATATTAGGTTTAATCATTTCGAAGGTCTCTATTGTGCAGAATTGTTTCAAATAGGTCATCGTATTTTGTTTGATTTTAATTAGGTCCATTTTTCTGTAAAATCTAGTCAATTTTGACCTTGTCGTTAAATTCAGTGGACGACGTTAAAATTTGTGTGTCTTGGCTTGTTGACTACGCAATTTTTAATGATGTGGCAGAGTTACGTGGAATTTAATTATTTTAAATTTTGAACTCCATGGATTGACCAACTAGCACCATGAGTAACTCCAGGCCATCGCCAACCTCCTCGTCGTACCACCCAAACCGCCCAGTCCCCGATGCAGAACCGACCAACACAATGCCTCAACCACCTAACACCAACACAGCGTTGCCGCATCAACATCTTGCCACCACTGCCTAACCGTCACCGCCGTCCAGCAAACCCAAATTACGCCGCCCACGCTCACGGCCAACCACCAAAAACCAACCCAGAAACGCGAAGCTTCCTCCATTGACACACCATCACAAAGCTTCATCCATCACCACTTGCAAATCAAACATAAAGAAACCCAACAGAAAAATTGCACCGCCAGTAGCCAGGGCAAAACTACCATCTCCCTCGTGCTTTCATCAACTTGCAAAGAGGGAGCCACAATCACGAAAAACGAAAATAGAGACCCTAACCCGCTTATTCGTCCATTCCAGAACCACCAACCTATCTTCATTCTTGCGCCTCACCACCAACAACAATCCAAAACCTGCAAATCATTCCCAAAATCACAGAAACCGCAACGCCTTCACCTTCCATCAGTCAATGCTTATTTCTGCTTCCGTCAAATCCCAAATCAAACCTGTAAGAAGCACCAACATCCAACGCGCCACCATGGGAGGAATTTCCAGCGCCTTCATTCTCCTTCGCATGCAGCGCGACACAAGTTCTTTGCCTCATCTGCAGAACCCTAATTTGGTAGAAAGGGGGCTGCCACGTGGCAGTCCCTCATCGGCTACGTCCATCTGGTCAAAGCTGGTCAATCCTGGTCATTTTAATCTTTTGCTTTTTCATTTGTAAATTACACGTAATGCTACCATGTCATTAAAAATTGCACAGTCAACAAGTCAAGAACACAAATTTTAACGGTGTCCATTGAATTTAACGACAAGGTCAAAATTGACTCAATTTTACATAAAAATGGACCTAATTGGGATCAAACAAAATACGAGGACCTATTTGAGACGATTCTGCACAAATAGGGACCTCCAAAATGATTAAACCATTATATTAAGATGACACAATTTTAGTTCAGTACATTTTAAATTAAAATTGTATTAATATGATATAAGTTTAGTTCAATACATTTTAAATTGAAGTCATATTAAAGTGAAAATTTTAATTTAGTTTTGGTATAAATTGTGGCAAAAATGCTGACAAAATAACAAAAACCATGAACAAATATTTTTCGATGCGTGTAGATGTAATGTCTTTAAGGACTTATCCGTGGTGTTGCGCAAGCTCCCTAACATATAACAGGAACTTTCTGAAAATTTTTAAGGATATCAAAACTAGCAAAAAGCTCTTAAAGCAATAAAAAAAATAAATCCAAGATATTATAAGAAAGAAATGAGAAAAAGGAAGAGAATACGAGAATGAGAGAAAGTTATGTGTTATCGAAAAACCAAAAGAAGGCCATTTATAGACCCTATGAAGGTACCCATCTTCCTTAGCTTGCGAAGAGGAAACATAAAAATCGAGCTACAGTTCATTATAATGTTCACAAGACTTGGTTGTGGAAAGAGAAAAGAAAATAATGTTTGAAACAACCAAAGTTGTTACCGTGAAAGATGCGTGAAAAGATTCTCCAAATCTTTTGCAATATTGTTACTTGGTTTTATAACAATCCTGCACATATTGCAAATGAGAAAAAATAAATTGAATGAAAGAGATAAATAGGAAATATCATGGGTTTCATAAGATGTAATGTATTATAACTGTAACCTGTAAGAAGCACCAACATCCAACGCGCCACCATGGGAGGAATTTCCAGCGCCTTCATTCTCCTTCGCATGCAGCGCGACACAAGTTCTTTGCCTCATCTGCAGAACCCTAATTTGGTAGAAAGGGGGCTGCCACGTGGCAGTCCCTCATCGGCTACGTCCATCTGGTCAAAGCTGGTCAATCCTGGTCATTTTAATCTTTTGCTTTTTCATTTGTAAATTACACGTAATGCTACCATGTCATTAAAAATTGCACAGTCAACAAGTCAAGAACACAAATTTTAACGGTGTCCATTGAATTTAACGACAAGGTCAAAATTGACTCAATTTTACATAAAAATGGACCTAATTGGGATCAAACAAAATACGATGACCTATTTGAGACGATTCTGCACAAATAGGGACCTCCAAAATGATTAAACCATTATATTAAGATGACACAATTTTAGTTCAGTACATTTTAAATTAAAATTGCATTAATATGATATAAGTTTAGTTCAATACATTTTAAATTAAAGTCATATTAAAGTGAAAATTTTAGTTTAGTTTTGGTATAAATTGTGGCAAAAATGCTGACAAAATAACAAAAACCATGAACAAATATTTTTCGATGCGTGTAGATGTAATGTCTTTAAGGACTTATCCGTGGTGTTGCGCAAGCTCCCTAACATATAACAGGAACTTTCTGAAAATTTTTAAGGATATCAAAACTAGCAAAAAACTCTTAAAGCAATAAAAAAAATAAATCCAAGATATTATAAGAAAGAAATGAGAAAAAGGAAGAGAATACGAGAATGAGAGAAAGTTATGTGTTATCGAAAAACCAAAAGAAGGTCATTTATAGACCCTATGAAGGTACCCATCTTCCTTAGCTTGCGAAGAGGAAACATAAAAATCGAGCTACAGTTCATTATAATGTTCACAAGACTTGGTTGTGGAAAGAGAAAAGAAAATAACGTTTGAAACAACCAAAGTTGTTACCGTGAAAGATGCGTGAAAAGATTCTCCAAATCTTTTGCAATATTGTTACTTGGTTTTATAACAATCCTGCACATATTGCAAATGAGAAAAAATAAATTGAATGAAAGAGATAAATAGGAAATATCATGGGTTTCATAAGATGTAATGTATTATAACTGGTATAACAAGCTATATGAACCAGTCCTAGATCGAGAAACTTAACACATAGTGTAGTTAGTATAGCAAGCTATATGAACCAAGAACACTTGACGTGTATAAGAGGTTTATCAATCACCATACACCCCCACAATCCTTGATGTTATTGAGGTGTTGCGCTTATTAGGCCATGGGCATGCCCGATATTCATGAGTGCTCTAGAGATCATGTCAAGATCTCATGCAAGCGGCCTCAATTGTCACTCATATAGGTGATTTCATCAAGTATATGCTGCAAATCATACATCACCTATAAGGGATATGATATCATTAAAACCATTGTTTAAACTAAAATTCTTTCACCACATAGAATTTTAATTACAAGTTTAACCTCCGAGTAATGCAATCTCTAGCACTTTCACACACACCATAGGCATGGACATATTTGATTTAAAATCACTTTAGTGCTATCACAACTAACAAATGACTTGTTTTTATCCATATGAACCCTATTCATGGGATCTCCAATTACAAAGGTTGAGTTACCATAATTTGTTTATTTGCAAGTAACTTAAGTCTCATTCCTCTCGATGTTTCTAAGATCATATTTCTTTTCAAGGGTTTAGTCAAAGGATCTGTTAGATTTTGTTCTGACTTCACATAATCAATGGAAATAGTTCTCTATAGATCCATCAGGGTGATACTTTTTCTTAAAGGTCCACTTACAATCAATGAGTTTTGCTCCTATAGGAAAATATACTAAGGCCCAAGTACTATTTTTTTAATTGAATTAATTTCAGTCCTAATGGCCTTATCCCAATGTTTTGCATTAGGAGTACTAGTAACTTCTACAAAGCTAGTTAGATCATTATCAACTAGATAAGTATAGAAATCATTACCAAAGGAAGTTTCCTTCCTTTGTCGTTTACTTCTTAAATCCCCACACAAGGCATCATTATTATTATTATTATCAATATGTTTAGACGTCTCATCAACCTTTAAGAGAAATCCATGTTCAAAAAACTCAGTATTTTGTCTTCACTATAGAATTACTCTCAAGCATATCACTTTTAAGAACAAGAAACATATAGGCAACACTATGTTCAACATTGCCCAAGAACATGCAATCGGAGGTTTTAAAGCCTATTTTCCTTTTCTTAGGGAGTTTTACCAGTTCTTTTATGAGGTTATTTTGTAAAAAAACACACAATAAGCATGATTTCTCCTAGTGCACTAGAACTAATAAGCATGACATTCATCATTTCCTTAAGAATTCTATTATTTCTCTTGACTACTCCATTAGACTTGGGGGAATATGGTGAGGTTACTTTATGGATAATACCTTCTCTAACACAAAATTCATTAAACAATATTTATTCACCACCTCTATTTAATCTAATCCTCCTAACTTTTTTTATTTAGTTGTTTTTCTACTTCCGCTTTTTAGGTTAAAAACACATCAAAGAATTCATCTTTATGTTTGATTAAGTACACTTTGGTGTATCTAGAATAATAATCTATAAAGGTTACAAAATAATTCTTACTGCCTTTAAACATAGTTTGTTTTAAATCAGCTAGATCAATATGAATTAACCCTAACAATTCAATTTGACGATCTATAGGATAACATGTTTTCTTTGTTATTTTAGATTCTACACATATATCACATTTAGTACTCTGTTTATCATACATATCAATTAATCCTAATTGTTATAATTTCATAACATATGAAGAATTCACATGTCCTAATCTAGTATGCCACATATCATATGAATCAACAATGTAAGCAGAAGAAGATTCATTAATATTGTCATAAATATTGAGTACAAAGAGACCTTGATCACAATATTCCTTCCCAACAAAACATTATTTTTTAGCATTACAATCTTATAAGACTTGAATAACACTTTAACCCCCACTTTTCCCAATAGTGTTATAGAGATTAAATTAACTCTGATTGATGACACATGTAGCACATCACTCAAGATCAAAGTCTTTCCAAATGTGAGCTTGAGAAGAACTTTCCCATTTCTTAGAACATGAATTGTCCTGGAATCACTAAGGTAAACATGTTCTTCTTCATCCCCTACACTAGTGTAGAGGGTAAAAGCACTTATGTTTGCACAAATATGTCTGGTAGCACCAGAGTTTACCACCCACTTGCTCACATTGGTCATCAAATTTACTTGTGAAACGATTGTAACAGTAATATCATCTCCTTTGTCTTCTACCATATTTTCTTTTGTAGACAAAGCTTTGACCCTTGTAGTACCACAATCTTTCTTGTTGGTATCTTCAATAATTATGTGTGTGATGAACTTTGGAAGTGACATCTGCTTGTGTCTGTGTTTCAACTGTTGTTTGTAATTAGTCCATGAGAAATTCATCAGGTAGAAGAATTTTTTTCACTTTGACATCATCAAGTAACTTGTGGTATTCATTAATTTTAGACTTTATGTCCTTATCTTCAATCATTTTTCAATGGTAGTAGTTTCTAACGATGAACCTTTGTCTGACGACATCTTCAGTAGTGTATTTAAGAATTAACGAATCTCAAAAATCTTTTGCTTCCTTATATGAACAATGCACATCGAACAAATCATTAGGAAGTGCATTGAGTAAAATATGTTGGCACACCTTGTTTGCATGAATTCAATCTTCAACTTCTTTTGAATTTGAAGGGAGACTGGAGTTAGGTTTTGGAGATGAAAGGGCGGTAGCCATTTTGTACATGTCTAAAATACACACACGTTATTGCCAGTGCCGAAAGTTCTGACTAGAAAAGACCTCGATTTTTGACACATCCGTAAATGGTTTAGTGAAGACCGTCTGCGTTCCGAAAATAATGTTTTGATTCTCCAAGATTAGGTTGTTGATGTCAGCCATAAATCCTTAGGAGTGTTGCAAAAGGTTGACAACAATAATAAAAACCATGAACAACATGAACTTTTCAAAAAAATTTGAAGATATAAGAACTAACAAACAACTCTAAAAAGAGTAGAAAAATAAACTCAATATATTAAAGAAAGAAATGAGAAAAGGAAGAGAATAAGAGAATGAGAGAAAGTTGTGTGTTTTCGGAAGAGCAAAAAAATATCTATTTATAGATGTAACATCCCAAATTCTCACATTAATGTAACATCCCAACTTTTCACATTAATGTAACATCCCAAATTTTCACACTTGATAATTAACATTACATTTACGGTAACATTCCGTAATCTCACCCTTTAAAATTTCCTAGTTGATATAAGTCTATACATGTAAAAAGATTCTAATTATAGTTCTTCTACTCCTCCCTTTCCTTGGTACTATGTGAGGCGACATTCCTTCATCTGCTCCCGTATAACGAATTATACGATCATCGCACATACCCAAACACAAAACACAAACAAGTAGGGTGAGCTAACATGCAACAAATCATTTATAAGACATGCATAATTACTTCGATACAAACATCATATAATAATTATGTCAGACACCCTTATACCATCGTACCACAATTCCTATTGAACACTCGTCCCAAAATACCCAATAAACACCAAAATACCCAATAAACACCAAAATACCCAATGGACACTCATTCCATAATACCCAATAAACACTCATTGAACACTCGTCCCACAATACTCAATAAACACCAAAATACCCAATAAACACCAAAATACCCAATAGACACTCATTCCATAATACCCAATAAACACTCATTGAACACTCGTCCCACAATACCCAATAAACACCAAAATACCCAATAAACACCACTATACCCAATAGACACTCATTCCACAATACCCAATAGGCACTTATCCCAACGATATTCAATAGGCACTTATCCCAATGATATTCCATAGGCACTTATCCCAACGATATGTTGATGAGCGATACAACGGAAGGTTTTTCACTTGTGATGTCATTCTTAGTCCCCTCACTATGTCCAAAACCGGCACATAGACCAGGACATTCTGCCCTCTATACCATTCATAATGTTAGTCCCCTCACTATGTCCTAAACCGGCACATAGACCAGGACATTCTGCCCTCCATACCATTCACAAGGTTAGTCCCCTCACTATGTCCTAAACCGGCACATAGACCAGGACCTCCTGCCCCTCTCACCACATAATTCATCATTCTCTACTTGAGACTGATTGATTATTAGAGTATCAGGATAACCTCCAACTTCATGACCCTCAACATCAACATATACGCACATACCATGTCATTACAGAATCTCTCCACGAAACTCATACAATGCTCACATTCCTTAACTCATATTATACCATTACGAAATCTACCCATAATCCTCATACACATACCATGACATTACAGAATCTCTCCGCGAGACTCATACCATACTCACATTCCTCGACTCATATTATACCCTTACGACATTTCCCCATAATACTCATACATGTTCAGATGCATAAATTCAAATCAAATAAACTTCAATCATTTCAGAAATCATACAAACTGAATATATTCCAACAAGATATATTACATGATAATTTAACAGTACATAATCTGTACACAAGATTTAAGTTAAAAACTTGTCGAGGAGACTTCCAGGAAAGAGAGGTGCGTCACAATGGACAACTTAAGTACCAAGTCTTTCCTTAGCCAAAGTGTTCCTCAACTAGTTTTTAACAAATTTCTTATTAACAGATTCAAAACAACAGCATATAATATTTACACCGAATATCAATATAGATAAACATACAGTAAGCATTAACAATATTCATACATAATTTCAAGACATGAATAGTAATAAAACAGTACTAAATCATAATATAAAAGCTTAGAAAGATTAGCTCCCCTACCTCTATTCCAGATTCCTCTTGATCTGAATTTATTTCCCCGAAACCCTTCAGAACCTCTACTCTTCTTGCAACTAAAAATTTCTCCCTAGCTCTTTCTTCTCTATTTCTCAAGCTCTCACTTGATTCCTCTTTTCTTGGTGCAAAATACCCTTCCCTCCCATGGCTATTTATAGTTAAAAAAATTTACTATTCATTAATATTTTAATATTATTTATTATTTTAATATTATTTAAAAATAATATTTCAATCATTTTCTCACCAAATCTGATCCTAATTTCTACCTACTACTTTCTTCCATGCTAAGGAATCTTAATGCTGAAAATTTATTTTTTACTATTTACTTTTTACTATTTACTATTCACTTTTTACTATTTACTATTCACTTTTTACTATTCACTATTCATTTTTTACTATTCGATTTTCTTAAAAAAAAATACTAAATAAGTTATCAAAAATTTTAACCTCTCCTTCTAAAATTACTATAATTTTATATTCAAAATATATATTTTTCTATCCATTAAAATTATTATTACTAATAAAATGCTAAAATTTACTATTATAAATATTTTTTTTTTCATGGGTCTTACAATAGACCCTATGAAGGTACCCACCTTCCTTAGCTTGTGGAGAAAGAACACAAAAGTCGGGCAACGGTTCATTGCAAAATTCACAAGACTTGGTCGTGGAAAGAGAAAAAAAATAACGTTTGAAACAACAAAAAGTTGTTAATGTGAAAGATGCGTAAAAATATTTTTGAAATATTTTGCAATACTGTTACTTGGTTTTATAAGATAAGTCAGGGCGACACGATTTTAACTTAAAACACAGTGAACTAAAGTCATGCCACATATTCAAGTTTTAAAAATATTTTGAACTAAATATCACTTTTACATTACTTCTTTACAATGAAGCACTAGTGCATAAATAGTGTTTAACGTCACACGTTTAACGTCTAACGAAAGAAAATCCAAGATAAAAAATGACTGGTGACATTTTTGTAAATAAAACGTCATTATAGAAGTCGGTTCCTCCAAGGTCAGACGTCAAATAAGGTATAGACGTCAGTCCCTCATATCAGACGTCAAAAAGGTCCGAAAATATTTCATTTTAAGTGCCAATATTAATTTTTTTAAACATAGACGTCGGCCCCCTCAAAGCAGACGTCAAATCCTCCTTTAGATGTCGGCCCCCTCAGATCAAACGTCTAAAAGGTCCGAAAATAAACGTTGGTGCCCTGAGATCATACGTCAAATCCTCTGTCATAAGCTGCAAAATCAGAATTGAAATGTCACCTTTTCAGACATTAGACGTCGAACATAGAGGAGACCAACGTCTAGTACACATTAGACGTCGGATCCCCTTTCCCAGATGTCAATAAGCTGCGAAAATACCCAAAAAGTAGCGCCAAAATGGATTTTATTAGTAATTAGACGTCAGATCTGGAGGGTGGCCGACGTCAAATGCTTTTTTAAACCCCAAAAACTCAGAATGCGAGCTTCACTTTCTTTCGCGTTTTCGTTTAGGTTTTTGTTTCGTTCGTGTTCGTCATTGTTGCTATAAGGTATGTTTGATTAACTTTCTTCCAATTAATTTATTTTGCACTAATTAACTTTAGTTTGCACCGATTAAATTTCGTTTGCACTGATTAATTTTAACTTATGATGTAGTTTTGTTCGTGAGTTGATGAATCTAGGCGGTGGTAGCGAGTGCCTAATCTCCATTGCTTGAAACTCGTAGTATATACAATTTTATGGTGTGTTATAATGATTTTCTATATTCCAGGTGTGGTAATATTGTATAAACAAATTACTTTTTTAAATAAAAAAAACAAAAGAAACATCGATTTAAGAGGGATCTAACATCAAAATTGACGTCCAGGAACGTTAAATATAATAAATAACATAATATCGTAAATAACAAACATCAAAAGCTTTTTATAGTAGTGAAGTCATATCACTTTAACACCACTTACCACTGGTCTATATGTAATTTTCTTAAAAAT
Source organism: Vigna angularis (assembly GCF_016808095.1). Lineage (NCBI taxonomy): Eukaryota > Viridiplantae > Streptophyta > Magnoliopsida > Fabales > Fabaceae > Vigna > Vigna angularis. The sequence continues at coordinate 22,523,985 of NC_068979.1, read as the reverse complement.
TGTCCGTTTAATAAATTTAACAAAAATTACTACTTTATTAAAAAAAAAAACAAATGATAAATGGGAGGAAAGATACAAAATATGAGAAGGTGGGGTTGATTTGGGATGCTTAACTAGTCATGTAAGGAGGTGAGGCTACAGCTAAGTTTGTTGTCGACATGAGAGTGATACTTTTGGGTGCTTTTTAATAAATTCAACATAAGTGGTCCTAAAAATCAGTTAAAATCCTCACTAAAAAAAACTTAGGACTGTACTTCTTTTGTTTCTAGTAATCCTGATGTGAAATTTTTAGATAGTTTTTTTCTTAGTATTTTCAAAAGTCTCGTATTATTTAATAATTTATTAAAAAAACTTATTATTTTCTTGATCTAGGAAAATATTTAAAATAAATAGTTAAACTAATAATCTTATTTTAACTTAGTTGAAGTAAAGTTAATTTTAAGTTTGAATAAATTTAAAATAGTAGGAGGTAATTTACTTTTTAGAGAGAATTTAAATTACTTTATAATAAAGTATATTTCAAAAGAAATTAAAATTTTATAAATTTATATGAGTAATTGGATTAATATTATTAAATTCATGTCTCTTTTATTTTTTCTTAGAACATTGCTAACTTGACTAAAACAACTCATTGTTGGATTGGTTAAGGTTGTCATAATTTTGACATTGTTTTTTGTTTTTTATAAATATCGATGAAAGGTTTCATTGAGATTAAAATCAATTGTATTTATTTTTCAACTGATATTGTCGAACTATTTTATTATTGATATTGAGTTATTTTCCTGTTAACTTCCGTTAGACTTTTTTTTTATCAATATAATGGGTGTTTTTTCAACTCATATACTACTTTTTTTTTAAAATTTATGTCAACTGAAATTATTTTCAATCAATCAATCAATTAGAGCTATGAACAACATATTTGGATATGTTAGTTCATATTTTTCTAGCCAACAATGAGATGAGTACTTTTTGACTAATATTCACTAGGAGTTTTTTTTTATTAATATTAATATGGGTTATTTTAAATATTTTATCTAAAAAAATAAAAAGTTAATAAATTAATTTTTTTAATTTAAACAGAATATTTAAAAACGAAACAACTTAAGATGTTATCGATTAAAATTTAATTATTAAAACGTTATAATATGAAATTGTTGACTAAGATAAATATCTCACACAACGAGATTAAAATAATATAGTAAGATATCTAGCTAAATGTCAATTAAATTTTTACAAACTTACAAACTGAGCCATGCAGGACTAACGAGAATCGGTGGAAAATACATGAGGAATATCAAAGCATAAAATTATTCTTATAAATATTAAATTGAAGATTTAAATAATGTAATACGTAAATGTCACATTATCTACCTCAAAAACAAGTAAAAAGATAAGCTCTTTTAACAGGTAAAAGAATAAATTAACTATATGTAATCATAAATTAATTTTGGTAAAAGTTAAAAGTTAACGTAAATAGCTTTTTTTTATTAAAGATATACGTGATCTAAGAAAATATAAACATGAGGATTGAAGATCTTATATTAATTAGATATAAAAAAATTATACTGATAAATTTATTTAATAGAATTAAATTTAAACTTTTTTATATGATATTAAATTATATTATTGTGTCACTTATAAATAATTTGTTAAAATAATTATCGGTTAAAAATAAAATAAATTTATAATATATAAGTTTTTAAACTTAATTTTATAAAAATGAATTATATTTAATGTTTTTACATAAAATCACGTTGCAAAAACTTCATTATAAGTTTTTTTAGATGTTCTTTTTCTAGATTTTCCAAGAAGGTTCAAATATTGTTTTAATTTGAGAGGGGTATCTGTTTGTGAAAGATATTTTGATGTTCATATGTATCAAATTATAATAAATACCTAATTGTTTATGTTTCAGGATCACACTCAAAATACTTTTTCATATTTTTTTTTCAAATCTCCTTACTTTAACTTCGATCTCCCTTACAAAGTTTTAGTATTTCCTCAAGACACTTTAGTTTGTGTTCGTTTGAGGTGATTTACTGTAGAAGTGAATTTGCAAGGATGGATTTGCAAAGTAAATTGTGTTCGGTGGGACTGATTTGCGACGACAGATAAGCACTTCATAGGACTGATTTGCGAGGATTTACGCTTTTTGAGGCTCTCCCACTTTTGCAAAGATTGGTGCTGATTTGGGATGGAAAGTCATAAATGTTCCTGTGCTTTAACTATAATTCCACGACCATTTAAAAAAAACCATGCATTATTTTCGTACTCCATTCCAGTTGCACTGTGCTATCAATAGTGTGGCTTCCCAAGTCAAGACTTTGGACTGTCCAGAGGCATGCTTTTGAAATATTGGATCAAATCTCAAATTAAAGCTTCCCAAGTTTCTTCAATAGGTATGTTTCATATCACTAGATTTAATTATTACAACCTAATACTACATTTTAAAATAAATTCATTTTACTACATTATAACTTTTATAATTTTTAAACATTAATTTTATAAATTATTCATAATTTTTTTCTCTTTATAAACATTTTTACAATTAAATATAATATTAAAAAATAACTTTTTATATTACTTTTATAACTAGGGGCATTTTGGTAATCTTTAATTTCTACCAATTAAACTAATTTTAAAAATCTATCACATCAATCAAATCCTACACTAATTCTCACAAACTTTACTTCCAAATCCACTCTCAATTAACCACAAATCCACTCAAAAAAACAACTACAAAATTACCCTCAAATCCACTCAAATCCATTCAAATCATCTCTCCCAAATACACCCAAAAGAACACACCCTTAATAATCATACACACTTCATATAATAAACACTCCAATTTGTAACGAGTTTATGAATTTTTATCTAATTAAGCTTAGATTATTATCACAATTTTGCTGATTATATATTATTCTTATTTCTCACAAATCTCACTAAAATAATTTTAACGAGTGAACTTTTAAGTCTAACTCAACCCTACAAAACCAGTTTGGTGAGATTTACACTCACTTATATATTATAAATTGATTTTATTTTTAGTCAAGACTTCCAATAATATATATATATATATATATATATATATATATATATATTATATATACTACATTTAAAATTTACAGTTTTAATATTAAACAGAAAATCTTAATTTAAAAAACTAAAGATAACTTTAAAAAAAATTAAAGAAAATTGTGTTTGAGTTGCATGTTTGGATCTGAGTGGTGGTGGCCCTTGTTCTGTCATACTTAGGTGTGAGTTCTGTCCTTATTCTGTCAAGAAACATGGTACTGAATAATTAGTTAGCATAAAATTTATATATCACGTTACATTATATATCAGCTCATCTTGACTATTCCACATGCAAACCTGCAAAACTTTTTTTAATTTCAATTTCTGTTTGAAAAACGACATAAACATGATAAGCAGTTTTATTATATACTCCTAAAGCTGTATCTGAGAAGAAGATGAGCTAAAAATCATTGGCTATGTCACAGTCAACAACAAATACTTTATTATATATTGTCTTAATCATTAGAAAAAACTATAACAATAATTGATCTAGATATATAAGAGATAATGTATTTTTTGTATGAAATGATAAGACATAAGTATTTTACTAATTAAGTTTTCTTTTTTACATTTTATAAATATAAAGTATAATATAATTAAAAATGGTTAGTTTTTAAAATTATGAATTTAGACACCGTATTTAGAATAATTGAACGTGCACAAACTTTTTCACAATGCTAGATTGAAATCTAAGACGGAGCAGGTTTTTCCCCTTTAGGTCAGCTCTTTGATCAGAAAGATGGCTTAAAGTTAATAAATGGGACATTATTTATTTAAGAATCATTCTTTATAATATTAACATTCCTTAAAAATAGTTTGTTTTGAATTAAATTAGTTAAAAGAAATATAAATAAAGATTACGGTGATGTCAATTTTAAAACTTAAAAAGTTAAATTAGATACTTATTGTTAAAAGAAAAACCTCAATGGTACGAGCCTGGAAGAGTTAGTCGGAATTTTAGAGGTGGATGAGCTTCAACTCTAACTAAGATTGGATAGAAATAACTTATTTGTACTAAACTATAGTTAATTATATTATATTATATTTAAAAAAATTAATCCATTTTTATTAAAAACTAAATATACTATTTTTTAATTCAGTTTTGAAAAACTAAACTTAAATGATTTTCACTTCAGTTCAGTTAATTTTTGAGAACTATAGGGATGGTTTTTCTCTTACTCCCTCATCTCCAGTTATGGTTTTTTCATTATTCCCTTATCTCTAATTTTCCTAAATCGTGAATAAGAGAAAATTCAAGTTTTCTAACTATAAAATATAAACACTTAATACTTTTTTCCATTATCTATAAATATGTGTTCAAGATTATTATTATCTATATTATATATAAATTAAAAATTATATTATATATACAAATATATAAAGAGATATAACATTTTATTGTATATATTTTGCATATTTTATTTAATCCCTATAATTATAATTTTGAATTATTACTTATTCTGGCGATCTAATTTTTATCTATAATATTAGATTTTTCATGTTTTACTTTCTTAATAGTTATAGTTTCAAATCATTTACCCTTTGTTCACTTGAATGGATTTGGAGGAGAGTGATTGAGTGGATTTGAGAGGATTTGAAAATAAATTTTTTCTTGTTTATTTGAGTGAATTTGGAGGTAAGTGAGAGTGAATATGGAAACAACGTTTGTGAGAATTAATGTAAGATTTGTTGATGTGACAAATTAAAAAAATTTACTTCCAAATTCATTCTCACTTATCTCCAAATTCACAACAAAAAATTTATCTTCAAATCCACTTAATGTCCCCAAAATCCATTAAAGTGAACAAAGTATTAGGTTTTAATATAAGAATATAAATTGTTTAATATTTGATTATTTAATTATTATCCATTATCTATTATTTAATCTCACAATTTTTATTTTTATTTTATTATATTGCAAAGATATTTTATTTTTATCATTTAATGTCATAAATAATTTATATGATTTATATAAAGTCTAAAAATATATAATTTATCTTAAAAAACAAAAACAAAGAATAATATTTAACTCAAAATAAAATATCTACAATAAAGACTACGTGAAAAATTTGACCAGAAACAAAAAATCTTGTAATAAATTCTTCTACCTCAACAAACTCAACACTTCCAAGAAATTATTATTATTTCCAACAAAAATAAACACTGTTTTACCAATTGATTATTTGCAGTGCATTAAGCAGTTTAATTTTTAATTAATTGATATAAGTTCAGTTTTAGTTAATTGATATAAGTTCAGTTTTTCAATAACAGTTTATATATTATATTAAATAGTTCAATTTGTTTAATTTATTAAAATTATAGTTAATTATAATTTAGTATAGTTTAGTTAGGTATGCCATCCCTAACTTCAACAATATAGCTCAATCAAAAAAAAGGAAAAGCATTGCTCTTAAAGTCATCAAGATGATGTCTACCAAAGCTCTTAAAATAGATGAATTCTTTGATAAATCAGATGATGAACAAGACTCATAGACGAGAACAAGAAGAAGAATTTTCAATAATATAAGTTTTTTTTTTTTACTTTTGGTCAAATAACTTTGCTTGGTCAAAGTGTCAGAAGAATATTTTGATGATATTAAAAAAAGTTGGAGGTATAGGAAGAAAGGGATGAAATGCAAGAAAAACACCCACAAAGCAGTACTTAAAGTCACATGGGTACAATGACAAAATATTAATATTGAATACTTAATTAAGTATAAAATCTACTTTTTAAAAAATTTACATTCTAACGTAAATATAAATAAATATGATATAGGTTAGCTTTATATTTGAAATCAAATTAACTCCATTCTTTATTTTTAAAAATTATAATTGAACGGATAATGACATAAATTACTCTTTTAATAGTAATCAAATCAAATTTTTTACAAACTATAATAATGGTATATATACTGACGGGTGGATATCCATCGAACTGTTTCGTCGATCATTTTAATATGGAAGAGATTAATTAGTGACTAACAAAATTAACTAATCATCCAATTAATTTGAACATAGTTAGATTTAATAGAATTGGATTGTATTAGATTGATCTAATCAGAAATTCATAGATTTATTTATAAATATATGTTAAATGTATGATTGTTAAGATTTTTATGATGTATTTTTTATAATATTAATTGTTTAACTAATCGAATATAACTGACTTAGATATTAAAGTATTTTTAACAAATATGACTATTTGAAAGAAAAGAAAAATTAAATATGACAATAAGATTGTTTTAAATGAAAACTTCACTCCATTCATCCCAAACAATAACCATTAGTTCAATTACTGTTAAAAGATTTAAATTTGTAATTAATTCTATTTAATAAAAAATCCAATTTATACATATTTAATTTAACTGCTATAAAAAGGATAAATTATTTCAACTGAAATACACCATAGAAAGTTGTCCGTGTTGTGCTAAACTTTTTCATATAATCTTAACAGAAACATTTTTTCTCGTTAAGTTTTCTAAAAAATTAACAAAAGAGAGTTGTGTGTTTTTATTTTGTAATAAGAGCCAATACAAAATATAAATATACTTTTATTATTTTCGTTACAAGTTGTATTAATTGTCTTCTGAAATATAATTGTCTTTTAAAATATAATAGGTGGATAAAAATTATAATTAAAAGACATTTTAATTGTTACGCTCTTCAATAGTAAAACAAGTTGTACTTTGAATAAATAAATAAAAATTAATGTACTATAGTTTTTAGCTAAGTAATACATATCCAATTCAACAATTCCTATCAGAATGAATATCACAAGTTTGTTAAATTCTAAATAAGAGTTAGCGAATAGGCAAACGAGTTTGATATGTAGCAAATTGTGCCCCTTGGTTTGGTATTCTTCATAAACAATAAGTGCATATTGAAATTTCAGGGGTGCAAGAAGTAATCTGTGGGGTACGAGAAGCAAAAAAACCAATTACTATTGCGGAATAAAGGGCTTTGGTGGTGTTCAGAACTATGCATATCCACTTTCACTTTCCATTTACATCACAACTTCATCATCAAAATACTCATCATCTTCTCTCCAATATCAAACACCCATCACACACAATCATGATAGAAGAAAAAGTTGTTTGTTTTTACTGTTCAATGATGAACCAAAGAGTATAGTGAAATTTAGCAGACATTACCAGGTAGCAAAGTAGGAACGTGTCATAAGAATGCAGTGTGTATATATATATATATATATATATATATATATATATATATATATATATATATATATATATATATATATATATATATATATATATATATATATGTTTCGGTTGATATTTTGTGGCACCGAGAGACTAACGTAGAATAAATAATGCCAAAGTGGAACGTACCTGGCTTTTGATCCTGGCTTTGTATTTATAATTTACCTCATGGATCCTGAGCTGATATAAGCCCAATAAAATATAAACAGAATAAGATATAAACAGATTACCTGAAAATCCGGTTGGTTGTTTATAACCACTCGGTCAATATTTCATATGATACATCAAAATATATATATATATATATATATATATATATATATATATATATAAACTGACATTATAATGTATGAGTAATTTAAACTCTTAACTTGAAAAAGTTGAAAAAATAATAAATGAAACTTAAAATTTATATGACATTAATAGTTTTGAAACAGAAATAATATAAGAATTGAGAACATGATTATTACATATTTTACCAATTGTGCTGCATAACTATGAGTGCAGTCCTGGTTATTGTGTATAAGTATGATCAATCTTTCTGATAAGATGACCTCATTAAGGACAATTACTATGACAATTTTCTTCTTTTCTCTACTAAACTGTATTTTGAAATTGAAGCAAATACATCGCTGTGAAATTTACTAGTAATAACAATAGTTATGTTAGTTATAAGAGGTAATATTAGAGTGAATGAAAGAATTGAAGTTAAGGAAAGATATAGATGGGAAAAAAATTTCTGACTTTTGAAGAAGAAAGGGAGATGGAATTTTAAAAGTCAAAATTCCACAACAACAGCAAAAAAACTAGAAAAATCTTATTGAATTTTCTATAAAAAATTAGATTTAGTCTTAAAATTGTTCTTATTAATATATTTATTAAAATAATTTAGAATAAAGTTATAATGACATGATAAAATAGATTAGATAAAATGGTTATAGTTCGATATTTTAAGATATGTTTGATCAATAATCCAACAATCATCATTAACAACTTTGGTCCCAATTTCAAAACAAATGACTAAAGTCTCTTATAATTTAATGGTAGATTATCTCTTTAAGCCGAACAATGGCAATCTAGAAACGGATATGGAATCATGGTTTGATACCTCAATATGTGGGATCTTCGTTCATAACCTAAATGAAGTTTGAAATATATAATTGAGTTATACCATAACTGCATTGTAGATCGCCCTTAGGCCAACCTATGCTAATTAAGAAATAGATTTACACCAATTTCAAAAAGATATTTGGTTCTCAAAATATCAAGGGTTTTTAACAAAGTAAAAGAAAAGTTTGTTTTCTAATATTTCAAGTTCTCGGGAGTTTATTTTCTCCTATTCCAAGTTTCAGAGTACTTTTTCCTTCATCAATCCTCAGTTGTCGTAAGTGCCTGAAACGTTCTTACAGTGGTCGCTGGTGGTTATCGTTGTTTGCAGCATCGTGTTGGTAGTGCAACAGTTCATCTTTCTCGTGCAACAAATCGTTTCCTTGTATTATATGTTGATTGAAATGCATTGGATAATGGATTGATGGTGTTGAGTGATGCGTAGATAAATCAAGAAGAAGGGATGATAACACAATTTAAGTAATGTTTTTGTAACATTTGATCTATGAGCACTTTTCTAGTATGGGAAGGAGGCAATTGTCGTCAACTTGCAACAAAAACAATCCTTGGGCTTCACGGTGGGTAGCTTCGAGGCAAGGTTGGAGTTTAGGTTAGGGGAGGTCATATCTAGATGAATTAACGTACGATGCGGTCATCTAGTTTCCATCACATAAATTATTATGTGATGGGCAATGGTAAGTTAAATTGTTGTTAAATTGCAATTAGGGTTCAAAGGGGCCCTAAAATTAGGGTTCAATTTAGGTTGAAGAATCTAGCGATTTGGGGGGTTTTTCGGGTTTCGCCTTCCCCTTTCTTTGGTTCGACTTTGCAAAGGACCATTCTTCTTCCCCTTTGCTCTGGTCCTGGTTTGGGTTTTCGTAGGGAAGGAGAGGTGGGTTCTAACAGTGCAGGCGTGATCTTCGTCTTTGGAGTAACAGGGCTCGCGGTGGTGTGTCATGACTTGGGTAAGAGTTTTTTTATTCTTCTCTATAGGTTTATGGCGCAAAGTGTAAAACCCATGAAAACTTTCGCCTTAATAAATAGTAATAATTTTCTCTGAGTATTATTAGTAGTAATATTTTTTTTATGAATAGAAACGCGATTAATAAGTTTATATAAAAGAAAAGTGGTAAGTTAAACAAAGAATTGTCATAGCTCAGATGGTAACTACCCTTGATGGGTAATCAACCAATAATGATTTCTTGTTTTGAAATAGGTCTCAAGACGCATATATATAATCCTATACTTAAGCAAATTGTCTATCCAATTTCCATTTTAAACAGATCATCTCACTCTTGAAACATGTTATGGCTTGCTTTATGTTCTTATCGGTTATATATATTGTATAATCGATTACTACAGAACAATTTGCCCTTATTCAGCATACTAAGTGAACTAGTGAAATCTAATGTATTATATACTATGTTTAATCGATTCTTTCAACCAGAAATGTTATTATTAATCTGTTTAAAGCATGATTCATTTAATAATAATGAATTCATATATCAAAGACAAACATAATCAAGATAAAGCAATTGTTATGTCATTTGTTGTGCAAGAAATTATAAAATCATTCTTTTGTTCATCATAAAAAACAAAGATATATAAGGAGTAAAGCTCCCCCTATCAACAGAGCCAAAATAATTTCGGTGATTGATTAAAAAATAATAAAAAATGAGGCCATTTATGGCCTATAAATAGCCAAGGGGTTTCTGCAGAAACCAAATCATAGAAAGAGAGAAGAAAAGAAAAAATTAGGAAGGAAAGGAGAGAAGAACATTTGGTAGTAGAGATTCTGGAAGGTTACTAGGAACCATCTTCGACCAAGAAAAGAATTTTGTAAAAGAGGTAAGAGGAGTTAACCTTTCTCTATTCTTATTTTGTATGATGGTCTAATATTGTTGTGGTGTGAATGGAACTATCCTTACTATTTTTTTTTTCTGTGTGAACTTGGGTGATGAAAACGGTCTGTGATTTTGTATTGAATCTGTGAATGTGTAAATATTAATATTGTAAGTATGTGTTAATTCTTTGATTATCTTATGTTCTTTGTTGGATTAATGTCTTGTGATGATGATAATGTGAAAGTTAGTTGAGGAACACTTTGGCTAAGGAAATACGAGGTACTTAAGTTGTTTATTAAGATGCACCTCTCTTTCCTAGAAGTTTACTCAACAAGCTTTCATTTTATTTCAAAAGTGGAAAATAATTTTTCATGTAAATATAATCAACAATGTGAATTTCAAATAAATTGTGATTGTTAATCTGGATATGTGAGCTATAAAGATGTTGGGATAGATACTCAGTCCAATTGTGAACTTTAGGTATCTTTGATTTTATTTGCCTTATTTTTTCCATTTTCTAGGTTACCTTCGTAAAACCTCAATTCCTACTACACTGTTAGATCAACCTAAAAATTTTATATATGGTCATAAGACTTAGTAATCTACTTTGACCGTTAGGATTTTTAATTTGAGGACTGTACCTAGAGGAAGCAATATCAAAATTTTAAGTAAAATGGACATCACTTTATTTATACCTCTAAGTTACCTCGGTAAAATCTAAATTCCCACGGTAAAATCTAAATTCCCACCTCGTTTACCGTTTTATTAAGTTGAAATTTTTATATATGATTCCTGAGATATTACTATACTTCGACCATTCGAATTTTTAATTGGATGTTTGTACTTAGAGAAATTAATTTTGCATTTTTGGATAGAGTTGGAAACCACTTGAATACTATCCTCGAGTTGTCTAGGTAAAATCTCAATCTCTACCTAGTTAACCGTTAGATTAACCTAAAATTTGGATATGTATGAAAACAAGAAGGATGATTTTGAAAGAAGTTAGGCGGTGGTATATTACGGAAAAATAAAAGATATATTAAAGTGAATTAATGGCATCGTGTGTATAAATTGTAATGATACATGATTGAATTATATATAATGAGAATGTTCAATGGTTGTAAATTGTGGTTAGCTTACTCTTATTTGTTTGTGCTATGATTGTATAACTCGTGTTATGCGTGAGCAGATAATGTTGCAGATGTAGTTGGAAATACATAGAGATGATGAGAGACATGTTGGGGAAAAAATCTTTCAAGGGCTTTTTGATAAAAAAAATGTATCAAAAAACTATGTTGTGTTAAGACTTGTAAGTTTAAATCTGAACTTATGTTAAGTCGTGAAGACTGTGTTGTTTAAGGTTTGTAAGTTTGAAATCGTACTTTTGTTGAATTGAAATAAAGTTTTGATTATTGATATCAGATGTCAAATTAAATATTTGTTTTACTACTCGTAATACCTTAAAAATATTTAGGGTGTTTCCTAAAGCTTGGGGTTTCTGTTCCTTGCGTTTTGGTCTTGCGACTTTGGGGTTTTTCGTTTGCGAATTGGGTTCTTGTTTGTTCTTTGCAGACTGATGTTAATGATCTTGCATTTTGGGATTTTTCTGTTCTCCCTTATGGCTTGGGATTTAGAGTTTAGGTTTCTAATTTGGATTTTTTTTGGGGTTTCTATTCTTCGCGTTTCTGGACTCTTGCAGGTTGTTGGTGATGATTGTAAGAGTCAGGGCTATGGAGGTGCTAATGGGTTGCAGCAATGGGGGGGCTGATAACGGTTGAAAATATTGTTATCTGTGATGTGATTTTGATACTAAATGCATCCTTTCCTACATAGAAACTTGCTTGAAATCATGTTTTTATGTTAAGTTGTGTTAATAAGAGAGTTAGGGTTGAACTTGATGATTTTATGGCTAAATTCCCTTACTTTGGCAGGAAATGAGATAATATGGAAGTAGAGCTGAAGTGCCAAGGAGATGGAGCTCAAAAAGATTTGAAAAAGCACCAGAAAGTAGGAACGCCTGAAGCTTGAGCGCCCTTTTTGGAGCCCTCAGCGCCAAAGCCTACCGCACACCGCTTGGGCGCCCTTTTTGGGGTGTTGAGCGCCACTTTTCCTGAACCACGCCTGCTTGCCCTCCGAGTGAAGCTGAGCGCCACTTTTAGTATCGCAGCACGCTTGGGCGCCCTAAGTGGGGCGCTGATCGCCAGCGAGATAGGCATGTGCTTTGTTTCTATTGTGATTCTGCTCTATTTAAAGGACCCAGACGCCATAGGTTTTGTATCTTTGGCAGAGGAGGTGCAACAACACACTCTTCCACTCTTTAAAGGCAGATTTGGATGCGGGAGCTTCCATCTTCAACTTTTAGGGTTTTTCTATCTCATTCTTCTCCATTGTACATCTAGTTTCACCATGACAATGGGGAACTAACTTCTATTTGTTGTTAGGGGATGATGTAACCTTGTGAACTCTCATGTATTTGAATTGATTCTTAATAATTTATGCTTCTTCATTAACTGTTAGGGTAATTCTTCTGTGATCAATGCTTGCTTTGTTTAACTCATTCATAGCATGATGTATGAATTGCATGAGTGCCAGGAGGTTCCTTACAATTCAGGTTCTTGTAGAATTATTCCCAAGAGTAGTATTTCTCAGGGATGGGGGTATGAGTCTTGGTCGTCTTAAGCTCTTGATCTTCAGAATTAATTATTAGGAATGCTAGGAATCGTATGAACTAGTAATTAAGGATAGACTTTCTTCACCGAGGGATCGGGTTTTAAGTAATTTAGCGAGTGACGTTGACTTTAATGAAAGAAGAAGAATTCTTATATACATAAGAGTAAACTTGGTGACATGATACTTAGTCTTACCATTTTATATTACTTGTACGATCCGGTACACTTGCCGGTGACTCAACAGGGGCTCGCGGTGGCTACATGCAACGTTGGACTTTGACTGGTTTGGACTGTGCTAGGAAAGAACCCAAAGGTGGAAAAGACGAAAATGATTAGGGTTCTTGAAAGGAAATCAAGCATTTGGGGAAAATTAATTAGGGTTTAATTGTAATTCACCCATAAATATATTTAACCCATAAATATATAACAAAAAAAGAAATCAACATCAGTTTCTCTATTTGTTTGTGGTTAAAATTATTAATTGTTTTTAAGGGTGTAGGGGAAAAACCTTTTCTTGGAGCAGTGGCAGGAGGGTTTGGTGGAGAGCGCAGCGTTGTGACACTTTTTCCAGTGGGAGGAGGAGAGAGGAGGTTTGGCGGTAGAGGGAGGAAAGAAAGGATCGATCTTGCTGTCGGAGACGCTGCCGTCGTTGGTGACGGATGATAAAAAGGAAGAGTAAGTGGTGGTGGTTGTGGAGAGAGTGAGGATTTCTAAGTGTAGACATGGCATGAAACGTGACACACCATTAGCCAATTCAGTTAAAATTTAACCCATTGCATTTCGATGACTAAATATTACAGTCTTACTAAGGAGAATGATGAATATGAAGCAAAGTTTAGAAAAGAGACTAAACTCAAAAACACTTGATAATTAAGGAACTAAAAATATATTTAACCTATAAATATATAACAAAATCGACAACTTATTCAAAAATATTTTACTTATTAAAAGTAATACAATGTTTAGAAACAAATTTTTTTAAATATTATTGAATATTTTAGATGTGTAAACAATATTTTTCACATAAATATAGTCTTAATTATATTTGATCTCGTTAAACGTGGAAGAAATTATTATTACTAACTTATTTCATACATTACCTCTTTTAAAAAATAATTTAAAACATTCATATTAACTTGTTTGTTAGACACTTTTAAAAGAAAATAATTTAGTATACTCGTATTAATTAAATAGTTAGTATCATATATCAAATAGTGATTGTTTTATTAGCATATTAGCTGAAAATGTTGATAACAATAAATATATTATTATTTATCTATTTATTTTTCTAAATAAAGTCATATTAAACATTAGTTATAAGTTTTTTTATTCAATCATATTATTCTAATGTGATTTTTTCATTATTTAACATTTAAAAATGAAAGGTTTTTATTAAATATTTTATACATTTATTTTACAGTATAAAAAAGATTATTTTTCAATTTATGTTCAAGAGTTTTTTTTTCCTATGATATTATACAAACAGATATTTAGGAATTCAAATCTCAGGTCAGTTTTCCACGTTTCAAATCATGTCTCCTAAATAGTTATAATCTGTACTATACACATGTACATGTCTCTCTGTTATGTTAACACTTAAACAATTTAGTGATTAAGTAAATTTTAAACATTAGCTGCCAATTGAACGAATTCTTAATCATATTATAATCTAGAAAACATACCTAGTATCATTTTATATACAGATTAATAGTAGAACTGTCAAAACGAGTAACCCAGTTTGATCCGGTCTGACGCATCACAGATTGGTCATTTAGTGAACGATTCTAACCTGGTCCGACGCATCACTAGCTCACTTAAATATAAGTTTTTTAATATAAAAAAATTATATATTTTTTAATTCAATTCTAAATAAATTTCAGTCTAAAATAATGTTAAACTCCAAATACAATTCAAAATAATAAAAAAATATCATACAATCTAAGTTTAATCCAAAATCAAGCACAAAAGACAAACAAATAAGTTTTTAATATTGATAATTTTTGTATTACTTGTCCATTTATAGCATTGAAATTTTGAATAGATAAATCTATAATATTTTTCTCTCTTGAAACACTTTTTTTATCCCATCTATAATATAATAAAAAAATGCTAACTAAATTGAAATCCAAAATAATAAATAATTAAATCCAGGTGTGTCAGGTTCTAGGTGAGCCGGATTGAAAACTAATCCATATAAAAAAATTACATTTTTTTCAAACTCAACCCAGTTCAAACCCACAGTAAGCCGGGTTGGTTCGCATATTACTGTTCATATTGAAAACACTAATTAAATACTAATTAATTATTAATTGTAACATGCAAGGACGAAAAATTACTACGTCGTGGTATTCACTCCAGAAGATAAATATTCTTCAAAATGACAAAACATAATAATTTTAAGTGTTTATTAGTCTATTTACCGAGCGTACGCACATGTTTCGTTCGTTTTTTTTTTAATTTATTTTTTTGAATAATAATAAATTTAAAACATAATATATTTATATAAATAAATTTTATATTTGTAAATATAAATGTTATAATTATATATAGTGAATATGTATTTAATTTAAAATGGATTTTTAAAAAATATATATAAAAGAATAATTAAATAATTAAAATATTATATTCACTTGGGCATATGTTTGAGTTTTTTTTAATAAAATAATATAATTAAGAGGAAATAATACTTAGATGGCAGAGGAAATAAAATAATATAATTAAGAGGAAATATTATATTCACTTGGCACGGTGTCAGAGACGATGGACGCGGCTCCGTTGAAGAGAAAAGAGAAACAAAAAAACATGGCACACGCGGGCATCACACGTGGGTTCGCCGTTTGTCACATAAAAAAAACTTAACACCGTTACTTTTTAAGGATTAAACATAAGAGTTTTTCAAAACTAAGAGCACTAAAATGAACAAACCTTTCGAAGATGGACGAAAACCAAAATCGCTAGATAGTTTAGAGACTAAAAACATATTTAACCCTTAATATTATATATAAATAAAATTTATATATTATTATATATAAATAAATAAAAAGAATACTTACCTGATTATATTATTATGATTATATTATTATATTGTGACAGATTTAATATAATTTTCACACTGTTAAATCAGTCAAGAGCACACTAAAATGTCAATTGGACACTAAAACAAGACCTATAACACCAAGAAATAATCCATAAAATGAATTGAAACAAAAGATACATATGCAACCAAAACACATGCTCAATCAAACACCAAAATAGAAGCGACTAATATTTGGCTTTTGTACCAAAGGTGGTAAATGTTTTTTTAAAATTTACGTATCTAGGTTGCTTTTTGAATTTATTACGTATCTGAGTTAAGTCTTATATGGGATTGGCGATTTCATCTCAAGAAGTCGTTAAAGGCACAAATGACTTCTTAATAATATTGAAGATCAGAGACCACTAGAACCAACCATCTCATTAGTCTGGCTAGTCCGTCCATCTCGATTATCCCAACCATTTTATAAATTCATCCATCCCGTAAGCCCATAAAGGAGATTCAATATTTAAATTGATACTCACCCAAAAAATATAGAAGAACGAACTTTGAAGAAAAACAACGAGAAATGTGACCAAGTAATGCATGTTCAAGAACATATAAATTTCAAAGTCATGGTAACTGAATAAGAAGATGAAGGAATGAAAAAATAATGTAATTTGAAGAAGAACTAAGACTTAAACAAATAGCCACTTTTGATGAAGAAGAGGGAAGGAAAAATTTAAGTGATAAATGGTTAAAAAACCAAAAATTTAGACCTATACGATGATATCTGCGTGAATATTTTTGATAATTCCCTATAATATTGTTTTCTTAAATAGTTGACTCATATCATATTCCATTACTAAAAAAAATATTTCAATTTTTATTTTTATCTCCAATAATTATATAATTTATGTCACAAAACTAATTTATAAGCTAGTTGATATCTGATAAATTAATTAATAACTTATAAATTATTTTATTAAATTAAAAGTATTTTAGTAAAACTAGGTGATAAACTACACACTAAACGTAAAATAATATAAAAAAAAATGTAACTATAGAAAATTTAGTATAAAATGAATTTTGTATTTTTTTTCTGGGAATATTATATGGTAATTATAATTTTAAACTTTTTCAAATAACTAAATTTTGATTAATTTTTTTAATAATTCTATTTAATTTTTAAATATTATATATGTTTTTTACTTTGACAACTAATTTTATTTGAATGAGTTCATTTAATGAGTATTAATCAACTTTAATTTTTATTTATGCTTGTAAATTTTTTATTTTTATTTATAATTTAAACCGACGTTACGTTCATTTTTTAAAACTTTATAACCTATAATTTTCACATAGTATCAAGTAAGGAAACATTAATTAATTCAATATTTAATGTTAAATATTTGTTAAGAAAAATTACATAAAAAATTAAAAAATAACTTAAAAAAGCTAAAAATAATATAATAAATAATTACTTTTATAAAATTAAAACTTCATACTTTTTTTAGTTTGAATATTTGTGAAATCTATTTAATATGATTCTTAAATTTTTTTCCATTTCAATCTTGGTTTCTGATAAAATGATTGTTTTTTTTGTTCTTCTTACACTTTCCATCATTTTTTCCCTTTCTTTACGGTAATAATCTCTTCAACACCCTTCCGACCTTTCTGGTCTAAAAAACCTTTATCTCTTTGACAACAACTTCCTCTCCGACACAAAGTCCCAAAATTATTCCCAGTTCTAGTGTCTAATCCTCGCCCAAAATGTTGTTCAGGGCTTGTTCTTGTGGTGTTGGGAAAGAGTAGATTAGGGCTTGTGTATAAGATGGTCTTGAAAACGAGGGTGTGTAATACAAGTAGGAAGATGATCGAGAAGAGAGAGAAAAAACGAAAAAAAGGTATTGGAAGGTGGTGATTATTGGATAGAAAAGGAAAAAAAAAAACAAATAAAAAACCTAAATCATTTGACGTATAGTCATCTTTTAAATTATGTTAACATCTATTTAACATACAATACTATTTAAATTAAATCTTTTTAAATAAAACGAAGATTAGATTAAGAAAACAAACTAAGGAATCATATTAAACAAATTCCATAAATACTGAAACAAAAAGTCATATTAAGTCTAAAATTAAATACATAATAATAAATAAAAATTATAAAATAATAAATAACTAATTAGAAATATAAAATTTAATAATATAATAAATTAAAAGATTAAATATGATTTTAATCTTTAAAAATAAAATTAAAATTCGTTATTATCTTAAACTTTGATACATTTTTATTTTCAAACTTTAAAAATTAATGGATATAGTTATCCTAATCCAATTATATTATTTTTTTTCTAATGTAAAAGATGATGTTTGAGTTATAAGTATCATTTTAATATAGTCCAATTCAAATAATAATATAAAACACTAGTTTATAAATATCAAAAATTAACATTAGATTAAATTATATTTAATTTTAAATAAAATTTAAGAATCAAAATATATTAATGTTTGAAAAAAAAAATTCAAGTAAGGGACTAAAAACATTAAATAAGTTACAAAATCCAAGTTAAACTTGAGTCAAATGATTTACCATTTATTATAAACTATAAACTTTTAAGATACATTAATTTAAGATAATTTATCAAATATCTTTTTATTGGTGAAACTAATTTATAAACTAATTGTTAATTTTATTAACATTACTAAACATACTTTAGATATATATTTTTTAATATTTTTTTAACGTGACGAGGTCCAGCAAAAGATTTTAGGATGTAAAAATGGGATAAATATAGCAATTAAAACTAAATGTATTTCCCAATTTAAAAAATAATGAATGTATACATACATACACATTAAATCATTATTAACTATTAGTAGTAGTATTAATTATTAACATTAATTA